>NC_091064.1:207536261-207839291 GCF_000393655.2 Nicotiana sylvestris | reverse complement strand
TATTGAATACTGATCTTGCTCGATTAGGATAGGGTGGAAGAGATGAATGATATAACCAATCCCAACGATCATGTCGTGCATTCCGGATTGATCAACCCAGTCTATTCGTACCAATTAATCTTTCGTATGGCCTCATCTCGCTGGGGATAAATAAATACTCAACTTTTGCCAAATGTGGACCCTATCCGCCAATCTTGCCTTGTCGCCTCATAGTGCCCTTCGAGGGGTTTTCACTAATAAGACTCTCTCATTTCTCTCAACTCTCTTCGCCTCATGGTGCCTGTGAAGGTTTTCACCGATAAGACTCTCTCATTTTATTTTATTTTTTTTATTTTATTTTTTTAGCTGGGGATTGGGGTGTTGTTGATATGACGCTCTTTGTTGGGGATTCTTTCAGCTATCAATTCATTTCCAGTTTAGGACCCTCTTCTCTGCTGGGGATCAGAATGTTGTTCCCGACTTCCGTTTGCATGAACTTGGCACTTCTCGGATACTGATCGGGAGGTCTTTTTTGGACATTAATATGGTTTTTTTTTGTGTATGGCTAAAAGGAAAAGGGGTATCAAAAAGTTTAAGATAATTTGGAGGGGTGAAACAGTACAACTATTGGAATCAAACTCTCTTTTCAAAATTATAAACACAACTTCTGCCCCAGTTCTTCTTGCTTGGGGATTTTTATTATTTTGGTTACACTATGACCGAGCCGTGAGGCGCCTACGTATCCTTCTTTGAGGAATCAGGTCAAACGTAGTTCCCGCTTCCTTTGTTTTTCTTGTGATTTTTCTTTTGTCTTTATTATTGTTTTCTCTCTTTTTATCTTTATTTTTAATTACTGACTCCAAAGGAGGGATATGAAAGAATAAATAAGGCTTAAAAGGGTAAGCAAAAGTTAAAGTGTTTTGATAGAAGAAAGAATTGTCTCCGTCATTTCATTCTCCGATAAATGCCAACCACAAACAAATGACAATTACAATCAAAAGAGATCATACATAATATCTCTTAACTGCGTCGGAATTGATAGCCATGTCGACGCATTTCCCTTCGATATCTGTTAAACATAAAGCGCCATTGGACAACACTCTGGTTACAATGAATGGTCCTTGCCAATTCGGGGCGAACTTGCCCTTTGCTTCTACTTGGTGTGGCAGGATTCGTTTCAACACTTGTTGCCCCACTTCAAATTTTCTGGGGCGCACCCTCTTGTTGTAGGCTCTTGCCATTCTCCTTTGATATAACTGGCCATGACACATAGCTGCCAATCTCTTTTCATCAATCAAGTTCAACTGCTCCAAACGGGTTTTGACCCATTCGTCATCATCAATCTCAGCCTCAGCGACAATCCGAAGGGATGGAATTTCAAGTTCCGCCGGTATTACTGCTTCAGTTCCATATACCAACAAATAAGGGGTTGCACCTACTGAAGTCCGGACGGTAGTGCGATAACCCAACAATGCAAATGGTAATTTTTCATGCCATTGCCTGGATCCTTCTACCATCTTCCTCAGTATCTTCTTGATGTTTTTGTTGGCTGCTTCAACAGCTCCATTCGCCTTGGGACAATATGGTGTGGAATTACGGTGTGTAATCTTAAACTGTTCACATACTTCTCTCATCAAATTGTTGTTAAGATTAGCACCATTGTCCGTGATTATCACTTTCGGGATCCCAAATCTACAGATGATATGGGAATGGACAAAATCTACCACTGCTTTCTTGGTTACCGACTTGAAAGTTTTGGCTTCAACCCACTTAGTAAAATAATCGATGGCCACCAGAATGAACCTATGACCGTTAGTAGATACCGGCTCAATAGGTCCAATGACATCCATGCCCCATGCAACAAATGTCCATGGCACTGACATTGCATGCAATTCTGTCGGCGGAGAATGAATCAAATCTCCGTGTATTTGACATTGATGGCATTTCCGCACGAAATTGATACAATCATGCTTCATAGTGAGCCAATAATACCCTGCTCGAAGAATCTTTTTCGCCAATACATATCCGCTCATATGTGGCCCACAAACTCCAGCATGTACCTCTGTCATAACTGTCGTGGCTTGACTGGCGTCTATACATCTCAGCAATCCCAAATTTGGGGTTCTTTTGTACAACACTCCTCCACTGAGGAAGAAACCATTTGACAATCGCCGAATGGCTCTTTTTTGATCTCCGGTGGCCTGCTCCGAGTATATCCCCATCCTGAGGTACTTCTTGACGTCATAAAACCATGGCTCGCCATCCACTTCTTCCTCTATCATGTTGCAATAGGCATTCTGATCACGAACCTAGATGTGCAACGGGTCAACATGAATTTTGTCTGGGTGGTGCAACATTGATGCTAAAGTGGCCAATGCATCGGCAACCTCATTGTGAACTCTTAGGATGTGTCTGAACTCCACTGATCTAAATCGCTTGCTCAGATCGTGCAAACATTGTCGATATGGTATGAGCTTCAAATCTCGTGTTTCCCATTCACCCTGAATCTGATGCACCAGGAGGTCCGAATCCCCCAAGACCAAGACGTCCTGGACATCCATGTCTGTAGCTAATCGCAAACTCAAAATGCAAGCCTCATACTCAGCCATGTTGTTGGTACAATAGAAATGCAGTTGAGCTGTAACAGGATAATGACGTCCTGTTTCAGAAATAAGCACCGCTCCTATTCCAACTCCCTTCGCATTTGCGGCTCTATCAAAGAAAAGCTTCCAACCTGGTTCCTCAGGTAATTCCAACTCATCTATATGCATTACTTCCTCGTCAGGAAAATATGTCCTTAACGGCTCGTATTCCTCATCAACAGGATTCTCAGCCAAGTGATCTGCCAACGCTTGGGCCTTCATGGCTGTCCTCGTCACATAGACGATGTCAAACTCCGTGAGTAATATTTGCCATTTTGCTAACCTTCCTGTGGGCATAGTCTTTTGGAAAATATACTTTAGCGGATCCAAGCGGGAAATAAGATAAGTAGTATATGAGGATAAATAATGCTTCAATTTCTGGGCCACCCAAGTTAGGGCGCAACATGTCTTCTCGAGTTGAGTGTACTTAACCTCATATACTGTAAACTTCTTGCTGAGATAATAGATGGCTTGCTCCTTTCTTCCTGTAATGTCGTGTTGCCCCAACACGCAGCTAAACGAATTCTCCAAGACCGTTAGATAAAGAATTAATGGTCTCCCCGGCTCAAGTGGAACCAACACAGGTAGATTTGATAAATATCCCTTGATCTGGTCAAATGCTTATTGGCATTCCGTCGTCCATCTTACCGCGACATCCTTCTTTAACAGCCGAAAAATGGGTTCACAGGTTGCTGTGAGTTGAGCAATAAATCTGCTGATGTAATTCAATCTTCCCAACAGACTCATTACTTCTGTCTTGTTCTTCGGCGGTGGCAAATCTTGGATAGATTTGATCTTTGACGGATCCAGTTCAATACCTCGCCGACTGACAATGAATCCCAAAAGCTTCCCAGATGGAACACCAAATGCACATTTGGCCGGGTTGAGCTTAATATCATACCTTCAAAGTCTTTGAAAGAACTTCCTTAGGTCTGCTACGTGGTCTTCCTAATGCTTGGACTTTATGATCACATCGTCTACGTACACCTCAATTTCTTTGTGGATCATGTCATGAAACACAGTAGTCATTGCTCTCATGTACATTGCCCCAACATTCTTCAAACCAAATGGCATTACCCGGTAGCAATAAGTTCCCCACGGCGTAATGAAGGCTGTCTTTTCCACATCTTCCTCATCCATCAGAATCTGATGATACCCAGCATAGCAATCTACAAAAGATCTGATCTCACGTCCGGCACAATTGTCAATCAAGATATGGATGTTGGGTAAAGGAAAGTTGTCCTTTGGTCTTGCCCTGTTCAAGTTGCGGTAATCGACACACACCCTGATCTTTCCATCTTTCTTTGGTACCGGCACCACATTAGCCAACCAATCAGGATATCGAGTGACACGAATAACCTTTGCTTGTAGCTGCTTGGTTACTTCCTCTTTAATCTTCACACTCATATCCGTTTTGAACTTTCTCAATTTCTACTTGACGGGAGGGCATGTCGGGTCAGTGGGCAATTTATGAACCACTAAATCTGTGCTTAACCCCGGCATGTCATCATACGACCATGCAAAAACATCTTTAAACTCAATAAGTGTTTTGATCAATTCCTCCCTGATATCTGGTGCAATGTGGATGCTTATTTTAGTTTCTCTAATATCGCCAGCATCCCCTAAATTGATGGCTTCTGTGTCATTTAAGTTGGGTTTGCATTTTTCTTCAAACTGGCTTAACTCCTTGTTTATCTCCTCGAATGCTTCATCCTCATCGTATTCTGATTCATTATCATAATCGACCTCTTTTATGGTTATCTCGGAATCAGATTGATCTTTTAGACTAGGTTGAAGATCCGTTGCGCATGTCATGTCATTAGAACCAGTATGAAAAGAACTGTTCAGAAAAAGAAATGAAGGAAACAAAATTAAAAAATAAGATATAAAATAAGAAATAAAGAAGAAACTTTTCGTTTATTGAATTATGGGATAACAAGGTTTCACACTTTATTGAACACAATAAAAAGGAATATGGATTACAACCCTGGAATAATCCGGAAAACAGAAAAGGAAAATCGGAGCCAACTACCAGGACTCCCTCCAAGTAGGAAGAGGAGTAGTTATCCCATTGTTGACCTTGACCTTAGGACCCACAAACTGTATGTCTACCTTACTGGAACCCTCTCCAACTTCTATCATGTTGACATCTGCGAACATCCTTTCCAAGCCCTCATTCAAATCTCCATCTGGCCCGATCAGAGGTCCGAGAACTTCCGGGACCGGCAACTTTCTGCACCCTGCTTTGACAAATGATCTAGACAGGCATGGGACTGGCTTAGGAAGTACCCAAACTCTTTTCTTCAATTTGCGGGCCCGTTTCACATCCGCTGCGGTAGGCTTGAATCCCAACCCAAAAGTTTCCAGGTTCTTGGGCAAAGAAACTGGCTGGATCATTCCCTGCAGATCAACCCCCAGACCTTTTCTCGGTATAAACCCGTTGTTCAACATCTCTGAGGCTATCATAAAGGTTGCTGCTGTGATTCTGGGAAGTGGAAGGCCTTCACCCTCAGGTATTTTGTCTACTGAGACTGCATCAAAAACCTGATAAACCCATGGGCCCTTATCATCGTCGGTCTCTATGAAGGGCACAATAGCATCACTGAAGGCATGTGTGCCGTCATCCCCGTGTACCACAATCTCTTGTCTATCCCATTCAAACTTGACCATTTGATGTAGTGTAGAAGGCACTGCTTTAGCTGTATGGATCCAGGGTCGTCCCAACAAAAGATTGTACAACACCGCCACATCTATTACTTGAAATTCCATGGTGAACTCGACCGGACAAATGGTTAATTCCAATATGATATCACCCAATATGTTAGTGCCGCCCCCATAAAAACCTCAGACGTAGACACTGTTCTTGTGGATCCTATCATCAGCAACCTTTAGTTTGTTCAGAGTGGCCAAAGGACAGATATTGGCACTTGACCCATTATCAATTAGTGTTCGAGTGACCACCGATTCTTCGCATTTTACCATCAGGTAGAGTGCTCTGTTGTGTTAAGTACCCTCTACTGGTAACTCATCGTCAGAGAATGTCACTCGGTTTACTTCGAAGATCTTGTGCACTATTTTCTCCAAATGGTTCACTGAGAGCTTGTCCGGGACATGAGCTTCGTTCAGAATCTTCATTAAGGCCTGACAATGATCGCTTGAATGGATCAACAAAGATAGCAACGAAATCTGGGCCGGGGTCTTCCTCAACTGTTCTATAATTGAGTAATCCTGTGCCTTCATCTTCTTTAAAAATTCCTCTGCTTCTTCCTCCGTCACTGGCTTCTTTATTGTTTTATGATTGACCCTTCTCAATTCTGCGGGAGCAAAACACCTTCCCAATCGAGTTAACCCCTGTGTTTCGCATACCTCTTCCACCACCTCCTTTCCCTTATGCATCACTGTCACTTGACTGTAGCTCCATGGTACAACTTTCTCACTTATCATCGGCAACTGTATGACCGGCTTGATAACAACTGGTTCCACGTGGACCCCTTTTACTACCAACATTGGTTTGCTTGCTACTCCCTGTAACACTGTTCTGACTGACTCTGGCTTCTTTGCAGCAATAGACGATCCTTTCCCTACTACCACAAAGGGCTTGTCATATACCTCTCCCGACTGTACCACTGCCTTTCCACTGGTCGACTCTTCATTAGAACTGGCGCGAATCATCATTACCTTTTGTGAGGGTGTTTTTGGTTTCCCTCCTTCATACACTAGTTCGATCATGTGGGCTTCATGGTGCACCGGTAACGGATTTTCATTGATGTTGGGTGCCTCTGGTGCTTGAACCTCGATCCTATTTGTGTCAATAAGATCTTGTATGGCAGTCTTCAACTTCCAACATTTCTCAGTATCATGCCCGGGAGCACCCGAACAATATTCGCAGCTTACTGAATGGTCCAGATTTCTGGGAAGGGGATTTGGCAATTTGGTTTCAACAGGACTTAGTAGGCCTATCTGCTTCAACTTGTGAAACAGAGTAGTATAGGTTTCTCCCAACGGAGTGAATGTTCTTGGCTTTTGCATCCTTTCGTTCATGAAAGCCTGATTTCCGCGGAAGCTTGGCCCTCAAGGATTTCTGTAGGCCCTCGGTGGTAGATATGTGTTTTGTGGAGGTGGATATGTGTTTTGTGGAGGTAATTATGTATGTTGGGGAGCTGGCGCACGCCATTGCGGACGAGCCGGAGGCTGGGTGTAAGTTTGGGCGTGATGGACGGAGAAGTGGGGCTCTTGTGGTGGATAATAGGGTTGTAGAGGGTTGTATGGATTGTGTGGGTAGTTTGGGTAATGGGATCTGGTTTGATAGCGAGGGGCTGGACCTCTTGATCTGGACCAAGTACCTGCTTCGACTGTTGCAACCTCCTCTCTCTTCTTTTTCCCAAGCGCACCTCCCGTGCTGCTTTGGATAGCCTGAGTTGTGGCCTTGATCGCCGAATAACTCATTATCTTGTTGGACCTGAGTCCCTCTTCAACCATGCCGCCCATTTTTACCACTTCATTGAAAGATTTACCAACTGACGTCACCAAGTGACCAAAATAGGTTGGCTCCAACGTTTGTAAGAAGTAGTCCACCATTTCACCTTCCCTCATTGGCAGAACGACTCTTGCTGCTTGTTCTCTCCAGCGGAATCCGAATTCCCTGAAGCTTTCTCCGGGTTTTTTCTCAAGTTTTAACAGTGTGAGACGGTCGGGGACGATCTCAAGGTTATACTGGAAATGACCTACAAATGCTTGTGCCAGATCATCCCAGGTATACTACCTGCTAGGATCCTGCCTCGTGTACCATTCTAATGCGGACCCGCTTAAACTTTGACCGAAATAGGCAATCAGCAACTCATCCTTTCCACCTGCCCCTCTCATCTTACTGCAGAAACCTCGTAGATGTGACATGGGATTACCATGTCCCTCATATAAGTCGAACTTTGGCATCTTAAAACCTGCCAGCAATTGAACATCGGGAAATGGACACAGATCTTTGTAGGCCACACTAACTTGGCTGCCCAATCCATGCATATTCCTGAAGGATTGCTCCAAGCTTTTCACTTTACGGAGCACTTCATCCTGCTCCGGATTTTTAGCTGGCCTTTCAGTTTCTGTAGGGAACTGAAGGTGAGGGGTGTAAGTGTATGGCTCGGGCGGTTTGAAGGTGAGTTCAGGAGGATAGTATTGATTGTCTTGAGCCTGAAACATTGGTTCATCAGGGGATTTTTGCAACGTGGCGGGTGGAGGTGCCATGAAAATAGGAACCGTTGGTGGATGAGGGTTTTGTTTAGGTGGTGAATCTTGGGGATTATAGGAAGTTTCTCCCTGATAGTATTGGGCAATGGGAAAGCTCGCTGATGGACCAGTGGAAGGGTGTTCCGGAGTCCGAGCTGGTGAAAGGGTAGGAATAGGGGGAAGTATTGGTGGTGTTTGTCCCTTAGCCCAGGCTAAGTGCATCCCAGCAATCTCTTGTCTCAACCTGTCCATTTCCTCCTTCATCATTTGCATCTCTGTCTTTTCCTCCTCAACACTTTTGTCCGAACCAGACATACTTTCTGGAATGGGCCCTTTTGATCTTGTGTGGTAATGGTAATCTGCCAGAACGTTCTAACGAGCTAACTGTTTTGAAATCTCTTTCTGATAGTGGAACAACAAACTTGTTAGCGTTAGAGTTTAACACATAGTGCAATTTCATATCAGGGAATGCAATGTTCCTAGGCAGTTTAACCATTTCTAACATGTTTTTGCTTCGATTGCATGCGTCATTCCGGCTTATATCCTTTATTTATTCACTTTGCCCTTTCTTTTTATCTTTGTGGTGGTGGTCGAATCTTATGTAGATTGCTTACGTATCATGTCCCCACATGAATCAGACCGAGCGTAGTTCATTTCGGTAGGGTTTTGATACTACTTGGACATCGGTTTTATTTTTCTAAAAAGTAGTTATCTCCCTACACTGCTATATATTTTTTTTATTTGCAATTTTTCAAAAATTCTTGATTTCAGAAACCGGTCAGCATGCAGTTCTGAAGCAAATAAATGTGCAAAACAAACAGAATGCAGCAGGATGGTCTTTTCCATTTCAGGTTGCTAGTCCTAGACGGACCCAACCCCTGTGTTGAGTCCCCTAAGCTAGATGCAACATGATGAAAATAAACGTTCCTACTAGGGATCCGGCATGAAGTCAAGTTATTCTAGGTTCAACCTAGGTATATGTTCTAGACAGTGTACCCGAGCGGACAACTCGAGTTGAGGAAGGAGCTCCTTTCCGGGAACCAAAAGGCCAGCCGGCTTAGAAACTTTTTGAGCCTCTTTTATTTAGGGTAGGACACTAACAGAATAGGGAGTCTTAACCAGTAAGCACATCCCCGGAGGTAAGAAGAGAAGGTTTCGGCACAGTTTATATGTACAGTTCAAATAATATCAAAGCAATAAAAAGCATCATTTTGCATATTAAGCACAGATCATATGAGAATATCAGATAATAAAGCCAAAACACAACAATTTATTAAGCTCGAATTTCTAACCCTGAACCGGTGGTTCTGGAAAGGACTTACTTCCCCAACAGAGTCGCCAGAGCTGTCACACCTCCTTTTTCACCCGCGCCATCTTAAAAGGGCGCGGAAGGGAGTTTTTTCCACTTAAAGGACAATCGAAACGAGATTTATTTATTTATTCAGGGTCTCCACTTGGAAGATTTAGGGTGTCCCAAGTCACCAATTTAATCCCGAATCGAGGAAAATATTCGACTTTCCAAATGAAGTCTGCGAACCAGAAATTCTAAGTAAGGCATTCTGTTGACCCGAGGGAAGGTGTTAGGAACCCCCGAATCCCGTGGTTCTAGCACGGTCGCTTAAACTGTTGTAGTGGCTAAAATATCTGATTTTAATACATGTTCAAAAATTATAGTGCAATTTTAACTTTTAACCGCTTTATTGTTATTATTATTTTATAGAAAATTGCAACATCGTGAAAATATATCTCGAACCACGTAACATCAATGTACCTGTGGTTATCGACATATTTCGACTTTGTTGAGATTTTGATTTGGGTCACATAAAAGTGCACCCGAATTTTAAGAAAATTAAATTATTAAAGGCGCGCCTAAAGCGACTAGCGTATCACTTACTTTGGGTAGGGCCGTGAAAGTTTTCTAAACGGTCCATTCCGAAGTCTAAGCAATTTTTATAGTAAATATTTACTGAGGGCCCAGCAATTTTTATATTTTTATTCGGCGAGGCTCATCTCATTCTTTTTAAAAGAACGGTCCTTAAGTGACTACATTTCTATTTAGGTTGTTCTCTAAAATAAAAGAAAATAATCCTAGTTAATTACATGCTAAAAAAACGTAACATATTAATTTCTAGATTAAGACAAATGTTATTGGAAGAGAAGATTACTAAAATTGAAATTATAAATAAAATACAACATCGACAAATATCATATTCAAAAAAAAAACTAATTAACCTATAGCTAGATTAAACTCGCATGGTTAGACGAATTGATTCATTAGGACTAAATGCTTTTCAACTATTTGAAACTAAACCCACCTTAATTACTGATGCTTACAAAAGTTTGTTGAAGCTAACTCGTTAACTTGGATAACCTATTGGATTAAGGTTCTTATCCTTTCTACATTGAATCGCGCTTCAAATATGTCAAGCCTACGGATTCTATAAAATTAATGGCCTTTTTATTTCTGCCTAAAACTGGCAGAACTAAACCTATTCAAACAATTACCCCTTCAAACCAAACAAATCCCCTTTTTAAACAAAGGAGTTGTCTGAACCAAACATTAATACCTAATTCACACAATTAGTCCAAAATTATGCCTTGACTAGGTTTATCAGCAGGTTCACGATTAACTTGTTATTTCAGACTGATGCCGGCTCCAATTAGGATTACCTAAACTTGTTTAATTCCAATAACTCAATATACTTAATTCGAAATGAAATAGAATTCTAACTAACATACACTGAAAAACTATTAATAGTTTACAAATTACAGTTTATAATCAAAAGAAAATAGTTCTAGCCAAATATAAATTCCATCGTCCATATTCTTAATTTGAATTACAAAGATAGATTATACATCTGCCTATCATTTGACTATTAAATATGCAAATACCAATTAAATACTTGACTACTTGAGTATTTCTTTTCACTACAACAGCCGCATCACAATGATTCGAAAGTGTACCTGATAGTAGAAACAGAAGAAGAAAGTGAAGATCAGTAGACCAGTAGCTAACAACAGCGATAATCAACACCAAGCAGTACAACAACAACCAGTAAACCCAGCTCAAACGAAACTGAAAACCCAGCAGTACCAAAATGAAACACAGACAGATGCAAGGAAACAATAGTTTCTGATTTTCAAATACTTAAGAAAAGCAGCCTGACAAATCTTAGTGCAAAAGTTCAAACTCAACACTCTAACTCTTAATGTAAAAGTTCTGATTTTTTTTCTGAATTTGTTTCCTCTCCTTTTTTTTCAGTCTTTCAGATTTTTCTCTCTTTCAGTCTTTCAGTTTTTTTTCTCTTTTTCAGTCTTTCCCTCTCTTTATACAATCTGCCCGACCTTTTTTCTTTTCAAAAAATCAGAATTCCCCACTAAAAATCTGCTCTTTTTACTTTAAATCCCATTAAGGAAGCCTTTTCCCTGATTTTCAGCCCCCATTACCTTTTGTTCCCCATTAATGTATTAATTAATACCCCCATTAACAAAGCACTAACACTAAAATATAAACCTAACTGTTTTAATCCCAAATCACCCCTGAAACCAATGTGTTTTACTGTCCTAGCCCAACCCTTTGTACTTTATCAGATATAACCAATTTCCTTAGTCAAAACAAAACAGCAATTCAAACCTCATAGATTAGACCAAACAGCAAACTATAGCAGCTATAATCAATCCATCCTACCAAATTTTAATAACTAAATGACTAAGGCTAAATTCTAACTAGAAACAACAGACTCAACTTGAATCCAAACCGTATTAACACCACACAGGACTTAACAGAACCAACCATTAAAAACTGAAACTGGAAATTGAAATCAAAATCAACATCAGGCAGGATCATTGTCAGCATATTGACAAGCTTTGAAGCTAATTGTCTAAAGATCAACACATACAACACTCGACCTTAAACCATTTGACGAAACTACTAATAAAAACTTGAATTAATCGATGATAACTATTTATACAATTGCCTACAACACTTACAACAATCAATCAGAAATGGACAATTAGGCAATTCAAACAGCATTGACAAGAACAAAGGTTTGTAATAAAACTTAACTAATCGACGAAACTTATTTGAATCGATTACACACATTGTAACTCATAATAATTACAGCAAACAGAAACAATGCCGGAATTGGATCAAACAAACAGGTCTACTGGAGATGAGAAGATGAATTGAAAAGCAGGGGAAATTAATAAAACTAACTAAGCAGAATACATAGATAGAAAGATCATAAATAGAGGAAAAGATAAATACTTCAGAACTTCAGAATTATACGGACCCAGGCTCGAACTCAGACCTAAGCACTTTGAGGTTGAACAGACTTTAATCGAAGTGTTCTCAACTGAGAACACCTTGATTAAGGTCTATTAGACCCCAACCCTTCAATTAATTTGGACAGATTCCATGATTTGAAATTTTAGGGTTCCGTTTTGGGGTTTGAACCTTTCTGGTCAGATTCGAACCAAACCAAGTTTGGTTTGGTTACGAGTGAGGTCAGGAGAGTGATTGGTATGATTTTGGGGTACATTAGGGTAGTTTTAGGTTTTGCTCGGATCTTCGAATGAAGATTCGAGCAGTTCTAGGAAGATTCGACCTATGCTACTACCGGATCCATGACGATGATGGTTAGGGGGTGTTGTGGTGTCAATTAGGGACTGGTTGGTTTGGATCTGAGTTTGGCTCGAATCTTCAAATGAAGATTCGAGAAGCTTGATGAAGATTCGAGCTAAACGGTTACCATATTTGGATTGAGGGTGGTCAGGTGGTCTTAGGGTGTTGGTTTGGTGACCGGCAGCGTAGTGGCCGCCGGGTTTCAGGCACGGGGGAGTTAGGGCGGCTAGGGTTTGGGGGAGGGGCATCGTCTTAGGGACGATGATGAACAGGAAGACGAGGGGGGTTTAGTTAGGGGGCTGGGTTGGGATATTGAGTTTATATAGGGGAGGGGTGTTTTAATCTTGGCCGTTGGATCCATCACTATCCACGGCCAGGATTAATTCACTTAAAGGGGACGACGCCGTTTTGTTTAAGTTGGGGGATGGGTTGGCCCGGGTGAAGTGGATCGGGTTGTGGTGAGCCCTTGAGGCCGTTGGATCAAAGAAAATGGATGGCTTAGATTGAACATTTGAAATGGTGTCGTTTCAACTATGCAGGGACTGAACTGGGTCGTTCGATCCAGTTTGATCAACGGTTCAGACTTGAGGTGCCAATACGGCGTCGTTTGAACTGGTTGCAGGTGGACTGGATTTTGGCCGGGTTTGGGCTGGTTTTTTGGGCAGGTTTAGGGTATATTTCGTTTGGGCCTTGAAGCTTTTGGCCCAAATTCGGATATTCTAATTTTGATCTTCTTTAATTCCTAATTTTACACAATTCCTAATTAAATTGTAAAATCAAAAATACAACTAACCAAATATTAATTAACACTTGACAATAAATATCACACAAGTTAAACATTTAATTAAAAATAAAATCACACAAAGGCATACTTAAATGACAAAATTACAACAATTACATATTTTTGTGATTTTCCCTCTTTTAAAACCAACTATGGTTTATTTAATTCCTAAATATATTTTTATTTTATTTTATCCTTTTATATAAACCAATGATTAATTAATTATGAAAATGCAACATTAATTCCTAAATGCACATGTACCTATATTACTATTTTTTCTGTATTTTTCTTTAATTAGAATAAAATAAACATGCACAGATAAAATGCCACGAAAAATTCAAAATCGTATACAAAGAAAAATTATTTATGATTTCTTTTGGAGTAATTCTTGTGAGGCAAAAATCACATGCTCACAGGTACCTTCACTTGTTTGATTGTGACTCTGCTTAACTGCTTTGACTAGAGAGTCGGGATAGATCCGTTCTTAAGTGAGTTATGTGCCAATGGGTGTGTAAGGTTTTGTGATATTCTGTGTATATCGGTTGATGTCTAGAATTTGCCCGTGTGTTTGCAAAGCGAAATAATAGTGTTGTTCAGTCTGTGAAGTGATATAGGCATTTCCTTGTCGAGCCAAATATATGCTTTTACCTACCAAATTAATGTGTCTCTTAGTTATCCCCATTGAGCATGTAATCCTACTTCTTTGGAAACCACAACACAAGCCTGATCCCCTTTGCTTGAATTGTCTATCTGTTTGAACCCCTTACCTCTCTTGAGAACTTGATTTTGTTATGAGCATGTAAAAGCTAAGTAAGGTATTATCGGGTTTTGAGTGAAACTATAGAAAAAGGAGAAAGGTGCACTATTTGAAAAATTCTGAGAGCCACTTGTAGAGAATTGAAGAAAAAGAGTTTGATTGGAAAAGAAAAAAGAAAAAAAAATCAAAACATAGAAAAAAAAAATGGATTTGCTAGTGGTAGTTCTCATCTTGTTTGTGCTTAAAGATATTAGGAGCTTGATGCTATTATGAATGAAGGTTGGGGTTGGGTTCAACATAGTATGGGGTTTGATTTGTTAATGTATATGTATTAAAGTTCTTAGTGAGGTATAGCCACTATATCCGTATGTATCTTACCCGTCCTGCAACCTACATTACAATCAAAATAAAGTCTTACTTGATCGTTGACTGAACGAGCTCAATTAGTAGAGTATTACACTAAGGGCAAGCCTATGGTACATTCTCTGTGATGCAAGAATTTTATTTCTGAGAGTGAGTGAATTCATTCTATCTTGAGTTCCTAATTATTTTTGAATTTTATTGAGTGTGGAACTACTCTCTATTATTTGTGTAAGGGCACATGACTAGTGAAGGTAAGGTAAAGTTTTTGCCCTCTATGTTAGAGTAACAGAGCATCCCGTGAAAAATGCGTGCTACTTTTGAGTCGAGTCTTGAGGCTAGGATGTTATGATATGGTGCTTAGTCTATTTTAAATATTCTTGGCATGATGTGTTAGGAAAGTTATTTGATGAAAAAGTCATCCCTATGTGAAGTGTAATTTGATTGCTCGAGGACGAGCAATGATCTAAGTGTGGGGTGTTGATGGTAAGTTAGAAACCCGTATTTTAGCGTAGTATTGCACTCTAAGTACTGCATTTTACGTGTGTTTGAGCTCAAATGATAGTGAATTACACTTATTACGTGTTTTATGCCTTGCAAGAAATGATCCCGAGCTATTGAGGTAATTTGGAGATAAATCGAATAAGTTGGAGCTTTAAAGTCTGAGTAGAAGCACAAAATATTAAGCCAGGATTACGTTCGGGGGTCGAAAACTAAGTCTGGATGTCAAAAAGTGGATGAGAGAATTTACTTTGAGAAAAAGATTTAGCCGCGCCATATGGGGCGCCGCAAGGCGTGGCGCGTCAGTGCAAATTTAGTCTGACAGGCTTTTCGCGAGCTCGCTGGATTTCCTCACAAGTGCATCGCATGGCGCAGTGCGGGTGTGCAAATTGTCAGAGTAATTTCCTAGTTCGTCTAGGAAAGGGTATCTTCGTCCGGGCTTGTTTCTACATGGTATACAACAACAACAACAACAACAACAACAACAACAACAACAACAACAACAACAACAACAACAACAACAACAACAACAACAACAACAACAACAACAACAACAACAACAACAACAACAACAACAACAACCCAGTGTAATCCCATAAGTGAGGTCTGGGGAGGGTAATATGTACGCAGACCTTACCTCTACCCCGAGGGGCAGAGAGGCTGTTTCTACATGGTATAGATACACCTAAATATAATTTAGAGGACTTTTGACCTGCGAAAGATTGGAGAACCAACCAAGGCAAGAAGACTCAAGAATTCATCAAGATTTCAGAGGGAGTTTGCATCGAAATATTAGAATTGATGTTTTCTTTGTTCTTAACTTTATTGAGATGACTTTTTCATTGATATGGAGTAATTTCCATTAGGGTGTTGACAAATACAGTGTTTAGATAACTTGATTTAGGATTCGATTCTTGATAATTTATAGAATTAATTGATGGAGCTTTAATTTATATTGTGGAGTTATTTATTATTTATCTTAATTGAAAGAGGAGTTTGATATTGAATTTCTTCACATCTTATGCTCTAGTTTAAATTCGTGATTCAAATAGATAATCAAAAGCACCTCTTGAATTGTCAATCGAACTAGAAAATAGGGAAATATTCGTGAGAAATTATCCTTTAGATCATACCCATCATTTTATTGTAGCAATTGTTTATCGTGCTTCGATTAGATTAATTACTGAATTTAACTTTTAATCGAAAGAGGGATATTGACTTCAAGTGTAATATAATTATCTGTTGAATTCATGAGAATCAACAATATTATATAGTGAAATAACTCAAGAATTGGATCCCGAGTCAATTATCTTGTACCTCTCTAGTCAATTACCCTTATTCCTCTCATGTATATTCCTTCGTTGCTCATCTGCTGTCTTTTGTAATCAATTGTTAATTGTTTAATTTTTAGTAGTTAATCATAATAATAGTCATCAAATCAAGTGTTAATTTTCCAGGATAGTAATCAACTGAGGATTATTCGAACATTGTTTAAATTCAATCCATGTGGAGACGATAATTAAACTATACTATCTTTAACTAGCGAGCAATAATTTAGTGTTGTGTTTTGCGCTCGTCAAAATCCCATATAGTTACATTGTGGATGCTACTGAGTGAGAATGAATGATCCTCAATTTATAGAAGTCCAAACATTTTCCTCCAAGAAAAGGGACTAGTCAAATATGGAAGAATTATAGTTTCCGTTTAGAAAAAGAAAACCCCAATTATGGTAAACATATTGCCCTTTCCTTCAAGAGATAGAAAAATCAAATATAGTAAGAATATCAGGGGAAAAACCTAACAGTTACTTGTATTTGGTTAATTACTTTACTGACTTGGGTTCAAGTGGTTGATAAACTAAAATTAGAACTAGCACAATTTGCAGAATTAGAAGTTATTGCACTATACACTGTGAATCAATATTATTCCATTCCAAAATTTTCCCGATACCTCCCAAGGAAAATATCGAATTTAGATCCCAAGACGAGTTACTGTGAGCTTATCCATAGTTAAATTGTTAGAAAATCATCATTTGGATCGTATTATCACGAATCTAGATTTCAGTGAATCCCTAGTCCGATTGTTAGAGGTCACAATGCGAATCGTTAGTATCACGTAGGATGTGCATCAGTCGGATCGAATCAGATTTAGCATATTTCAGATTGTAAATTTGGATTTCGGATTTTATAAAATGCAATCCGAATGCAATCCGAAGTAAATTGGATCAGATCGTATTTTAAAGTTATGATCGGGTAAATATTTTAGATTTTCGGATCAGATTGTACGCCTTATTAAGGCTACTAACAATCTAATCGGCTATGGTACTTTTTAAGGCTATTGCTATTCACCATTCTATTAAATAGAAATGGATCAAATATCTTTCATAGCAATAGACAAAAACAAAAGTTTCATATAAAAATAAAATAAACTGAAATTCCGAACAAATATCTAATAAAGAAGAGGCTTTGTTGTCTGTTGATAGGAAGGAGAAACTGAGAATGAGAGACACATAGGTAAGACATAAGAGAAGCGGACAGAGCAATATGTATAGAGGTTAAGAGAGACTTCGATATAAACTAAGAAAAGAAGAGTCTAAAGAGAGGCGAATGAAATGAGAAGACTTAACCCTAAAATGTAAGTCTAATATTTATACATGTCCATATAATTTGGATTTCGGATTGGATTAGATTAAAATTATACCAATCCAAATCCGATTCGATTAGAATATCCCAAATAAAATATCCAAAAATCCAAATAGGATGGATCAGTTCGGATTCTCGAATATTCGATCCAAATACACATCCCTAGTATCACGAATTCGAGTTTCAGAGACTCCCAAGCTATTGAGAATTAATGTGCAATTTTATCCTGTCATGACCCGGATTCCCCACAGTCGGGATCGTGATGACGCCTAACTCTTAGAATGCTAGGCAAACCAACAGATACAGTTCTATCATACCAATCACTAACCAAAACAGTAAGTAAAAGTAAGTTTAAACTAGACCAATAAGAAGTACGGAAAATGCTATAAAGTTTAAAACACTATTACACAACTACACAAAGATCTGGTGTCACAATCCGCGAGCTTCTAAGAATTTCTACAAATACTGGTTTTAAAGAAAATACATGTGTCCTCGATATGAAGGAAAATAGGATAAACTAAGATAGAGGGATTGGGACTCCAGGGTCTACGAACGCTGGCAGATCTACCTTGGGTGTCCTAATGGACCGAAGGCAGCAACTCAACTCTAATCAACAAGGTCTGGCACCGAAATCTACACAGAAAGTGCAGAGTGCATTATCAATAGAACCGACCTCATGTACTGGTAAGTGCTGAGCCTAACCTCGGTGAAGTAGTGACGAGGCTAGGACACGACAAATAACATAAACTTGTGCAGTTAAATAATATACGAGGAAATAACAATAACGGAACTTTAACAGAAAATAATAGGAAGATGAAAACATGTTGAGGGGATTGCAAAAATAAGAATCACCACAGTAGAGAATTTTAACAGCTAGTACACCTTGAACCACTAACAACAAGTAAATACAGTAACGGCAAAATGCACGGCATCACCCTTCGTGCTTTTACTCTCAATCTCACCATATAAATCAGATAAGAATGGCACGACATAACCCTTT
Organism: Nicotiana sylvestris; assembly: GCF_000393655.2. Taxonomy (NCBI): domain Eukaryota; kingdom Viridiplantae; phylum Streptophyta; class Magnoliopsida; order Solanales; family Solanaceae; genus Nicotiana; species Nicotiana sylvestris. Next base: position 207,820,785 of record NC_091064.1, on the reverse strand, counting down.
GTGCTTTTACTCTCGTCCTTACCATAAGAAATAATAGAAATGGCACAGTATCACCCTTCGTGCATTAACTCTCTCATAACATGGCATGACATCGCCCTTCATGCATTATCAATATCAGAATATATGGCTTGGCATTACCCTTCGTGCATCAACACCCACTCTCAATATCTTGCACGGCATCACCCTTCGTGCTTTACACTCTTCCTCACACAAACAATAGAAACAATAACAACCCAGCAAGGGAATCATCAATAACCAACCGCATTTCAACATTTAACTTCACAATATAAATCTCAACTTGAGTCAATACTCAACCAGTATCCAATATCAGGAAAACATAATAAGACTTATTTAACATAAAGAATAACCAGTTTAAGCATGAACAATACGTACAAGGATATACAACAGTCACAAGTGCAAGACTCACTCGCATGCTATAACCCGACAACAACGTATAGATACTCGTCACCTCATCTATACGTCGTACTCAACAACTAAACACGTAGCAAATAAGGCAACAATACCTAATCCCTCAAGCTAAGGTTATCCACAACACTTACCTTGCCTCCATAGGCCACTCATTGTTCAATCATAGCTTTTCCCTTCACACAAGCCTCCGGACCAAGAGAATCTAGCAATTTACCAACCAAACAATTCAATTTAAGCCTTAGGAACTACCCATGATAGCAAGGAATTAAATTTAGGTCATTTTTGAAAAAGTCAACATCCAGGCCCGCTTTGTACAAACAACAAATTTGGACCAAAACCCGATTACCCATTCACCCTGAGCCCGGATATACAATTAGTTTCGGAATCCGACATCAATTTGAGGTCTAAATCCCCAAATTTTGAAATTCCCATGTTCTACCCAAAATCCTCGATTCCACCATGAAAACCCAAGATTCTAAGATAAAATCTTGTAAAAAGAAGTAAAAGAGTGAAAGAAATGAGTTAAGAATCACTTACTTATGATTTGAGGAAGACGAAGTGTTTGGAAAATCGCCTCTTATGTTTTAGGGTTTGAAAAATTGAAAAATGAATGAAAAATCCCGTTTCTATAGCACCCCTCTGATCTATACTACGCAGTTCACGATATTCTGGGCGTGGTAGCGTACCTCACCACGGTTCGCGAAATTATGGGTGCGGCCGCGAACTTTGAGCCTTACCTTACCGCGGTTGCGAAGTCCCCATCGAGGTCCGCGAATTTCATTCCGCAGCCGCGCTCCTAGGATCTGAGACCTGAAATCTCTGCAACTATCCAACACGAGGTTTTCTAAGTCTAAAACATCCCGTAACCAACCCAAAACTCACCTGAGCCCTCGGGGCTCCAAACCAAGCACACACACAAGTCTTAACACATCATATGAACTTGCTTGGGCGATCAAATTGCCAAAATAACATCTAGAACTACGAATATAGTACCAAATTGCATGAAATTTTCAAGAAAGCTTCAAAACTTCTAACTTTTCAACCAAAGGTCTGAATCACGTTAAATCAACTCCGTTTCTCACCAAATTTCACAGATAAGGTATCAATATTATAATGGACAGTACCGGGCTCTGGAACAAAAATACAGGTCGGATACCAACAAGTTCAAACATTATTCAATTTCTAAAAATTATTATATTTTCCAGTTTAACAATTTTCTTCAAAAATTCACTTCTCGGGATAGGGATCTCGGAATTCAATTTCAGGCAATGGCTCAAGTCCCATATTTTTCTACGGACCCTCCTGGACCGTCAAATCATGGATCCGGGTTCGTTTACTCAAAATGTTGACTGAAGCCAACTAAAATCACTTTTAAAAGCAACATTTAGTATTTTTCTCAAATTTTCACATAAAGGCTTTATTCAAACACGCCCGGACTGCACACGCAAATCGAGGAGAAGGAAAATGAGGTTTTGAAGGCCTCGAAATACCAAATTGGGTTCTAAAACACGAGATGACCTTTTGGGTCATCACATTCTCCACCTCTAAAATAACTGTTCGTCCTCGAGCGGACATAGAAAAGTACCTGACCTAGTGAAAAGATGGGGATATCTGCTTCGCATATCGGACTCGGACTCCCAGGTAGCTGCCTCAATAGGCTGACCTCTCCACTGTACACGAACCGAAGGATAACTGTTCGATCTCAACTGACAAACCTGCCTGCCCAGAGTAGCTACCGGCTCTTCCTCGTATGTCAAATCATTGTCCAATTGGACAGTGCCAAAGTCAAACACGTGGGTTGGATCAACGTGATACTTCTGAAGCATAGACACATGAAACACTGGATGTACCGCTGATAAGCCTGGTGGCAACGCAAGTCTGTAAGCCACCTCTCCCGCTCGATCAAGAATCTCAAAAGGCCCGATGAACCTAAGGCTTAACTTGCCCTTCTTCCCAAACCGTATCACACCCTTCATGGGTGACACCGAAGCAACACTCTCTCCCGGACCATGAATGTCACATCACAAACCTTACGATCCGCATAACTCTTTTGCCTGGATTGATTTGTCCGAAGTTTATCCTGAATAATCTTAACCTTATCCAAGGCATACTGTACTAAATATGTACCCAATAACTAAGCCTCCCCCGACTCAAACTGTCCAACCAGCGCTCGACACCGCCTACCATATAATGCCTCATATGGAGCCATCTAGATGCTCGACTGATAACTATTGTTGTAGGCAAACTCTGTTAATGGCAAGAAATGATCCCAAGAACCTCCAAAGTCAATGACACAGGCGCGAAGCATATCCTCCAACATCTGAATAATACGCTCGGACTATCTGTCCATCTGAGGATGAAATGATGTGCTCAACTCGACCTGTGTACCCAATGTAGAAATGCAAGGTAAACTGTGCACCTTAGTCAGAAATGATAGACACGGGCACACTATGAAGGCGAACGATCTCACGAATATAAATCTCTGCCAACCGCTCCGAAGAATAAGAAACTACCACAGGAATAAAATGCGATGACTTAGTCAGTCTATCCACAATAACCCACACTGTGTCGAACTTCCTCTGAGTCTATGGGAATCCAACAATGAAATCCAGAGTGATACACTCCCACTTCCACTCAGGAATCTCAATCTTCTGAAGCAAACCACCAGGTCTCTGATGCTCGTACTTTACTTGCTGACAATTCAAACACCGAGCTACATATGCAACAATACCCTTCTTCATTTTCCTCCACTAATAATGCTACCGCAAATCCTGATACATCTTAGCGGCGCCCGGATGAATAGAATACCGGAAACTGTGGGCCTCCTCTAGAATCAACTCACGAAGTCCATCCACATTAAGCACACAAACACGACTCTGTATCCTCAGAACTCTATCATCTCCAATTGTAACCTGCTTGGCATCTCCGTGTTGCACTGTATCCCTAAGGACAAGCAAATGAGGATCACCATACCGTCGTTCCCTGATACGCTTAAACAAGGAAGATCGAGCGACTATACAAGCTAGAACACGACTGGGATCAGAAACATCAAACCTTACGAACTGATTGGCTAAAGCCTGAACATCTAATGCAAGCGGTCTCTCACCGACTGGAATATACGCAAGGTTGCCCATACTAGATGACTTCCTACTCAAAGCATTGGCCACCATATTAGCCTTCTCGGGATGGTACAAGATGGTGATATCATAGTCTTTTAATAGCTCCAACCACCTCCTCTGCCTCAAATTTAGCTCCTTCTGCTTGAACAAATATTGCAAACTCTTGTAATCCATGAACACCTCACACGACACGCCATACAGATAATGCCTCCAAATCTTCAGCGCGTGAACAATGGCTGCTAGCTCCAAATCATGAATTGGATAATTCTTGTCATGAATATTCAACTATCGCAAAGCATATGCAATAACCTTGCCACCTTGCATCAATACCGCACCAAGTCCAATACGAGATGCGTCACAATATACTGTATATGGCCCTGAACATGCGAGCAATAACAACACTGGTGCCTTAGACAAAGTTGTCCTGAGCTTCTGAAAGCTCGCCTCACACTCATTCAGCTACCTGAACAGCGCACCCTTCTAGGTCAATCTGGTCATGGGGGCTGCTATAGATGAAAACCCCTCCACAAACCGATGGTAATAACCCACCAAGCCCAAGAAACTCCGAATCTCTGTAGCGGATGTGGGCCTAGGCCAGTCCTTGACGCCCTCAATCTTCTTTGGATCCACTTGAATACCCTCTGCTGATACAACGTGGCCCAAGAATGCAACTGAACTCGGCCAAAACTCACATTTTGAAAACTTAGCATATAATTGACTATCTCTCAGAGTCTGAAGAACGATCCAAAGATGTTGCTCATACTCCTCTCGACTACAGGAGTAGATCAAGATATCATCAATAGAAACAATCACGAAGGAATCCAAATAGGGCTTGAACACTTTGGTTCATCAAATCCATGAATGCTGCTGGAGCATTTATCAACCCAAATGACATCACTAGAAACTTATAATGCCCAAACCGAGTCTGAAAAACTGTCTTAGGGACATCGGATGTCCTTATCCTCAACTGATGGTATCTAGACCTCAAATCAATCTTCAAAAACACCTTGGCACCCTGAAACTGATCAAATAAGTCATCAATCCTCGGTAATGGATACTTGTTCTTGATGGTGACTTTGTTCTACTACCGATAGTCTATGCACATCCTCAGCGATCCATCCTTTTTATTTACAAACAACACTGGCACACCCCAAGACGAGACACTAGGCCTAATGAAGCCTTTATACAGCAAATCTTACAATTGCTCCTTTAATTCTTTCAACTCCGGCGGACAATGCGGTATGGCGGAATAGAAATGGGCTGAGTGCCCGTATCCAAATCAATGCAAAAGTTAATATACATATCGGGTGGCATCCCCGGTAGGTCTGTAGGAAATACCTCTAGAAACTCACGAACAATCGGTACAGAATCCATGGAAGGAACCTCCCCACTAGAATCACGAACATAAGCCAAATAAGCCAAACACCCCTTCTCGACCATACGCCAAGCCTTCATATAAGAAATAACCCTACTAGTACAATGACCAGAAGTAACTCTCTACTCCAATCAAGGCAACCCCGGCAAGGCTAAGGTCACGGTCTTGGTGTGACAGCCCAATATAGCATGATAAGGTGACAACCAATCCATCCCCAGAATAACATCGAAGTCAACCATATCAAGAAGTAGGAGATCTACACTAGTCTCAAGACCCCTAATAATAACCACACAAGAGCAATAAACACAATCTACAATAATAGAATCACCCACCAATGTAGACACATATACAAGAGCACTCAAAGAATCACTAGGCACAACCAAATACGAAGCAAAGTAAGATGACACATAGGAGTATATAGACCCTGGATCAAATAGAACTGAAGCATCTCTACAGCAAACTGAAACTGTACCTGTGATAACGGCATCAGATTCCTCAGCCTTAGGCCTGGCTGGGAAAGCATAACATCTGGGATGGGCCCTACCACTCTGAACTACATCCCTGGGATGGCCTCATGCTGGATGGCCTCCACCTCTAGCGACCTGACCTCCACCTCTAGCTACCTGACCCCTACCTCTAGTTGGCTGAGCGGGCGGTGGAACACCCGGTGCCGGAACCATGGCACGATAACCCTGATGTTGAGAACTGCTCGAAGCTCGAGGGCAATATCTAGCAATGTGCCTCGGATCGCCATAAGTATAACAAAACCTCGGCTACTAAGACTGCTGACCCTGAAACTGACCCTATCAGCCTGAGTAACCACCCTGAAAGCTCTGGAACGAAGGTGCACTGATAGGAGCTGGTGGTGCACTGGAAGGTAGCTGATCAGAATATTGCATATGAGAGCCACGGCCACCTGAAGCACCGTGAGAAGCCTGAAGTGCTGAATGAAATGGCTTGGGAGGATGGACTCTACCAAAAGAATCCATGCCTCTAGACGAGGCACCACTGAACCTACCAGAATGATGAGGCCTATTGTCAGACCCCTGACCACTCCCCCGAGCAAAAACCATCTCAACCCGCCTAGCCACATTGGCCGCATCCTGAAAATAAATCTCACTTCATCTCTTCTTAGCCATCTGCAATCTGATAGGCTGAGCGAGTCCCTCAATAGACCTCCTCACCCTGTCTCTCTCAATGGGGAGTATAAGAAGAGCATGATGAGCCAAATCCACAAACCTAGTCTCGTACTGAGTGACAGTCAGAGAACCCTGCTGAAGATGCTCAAACCGCATGTGATAGTCCTCTCTCTGAATGATAGGAACGAACTTCTCGAGAAATAGCTGAGAGAACTGGTCCCAAGTCAAGGCAGGCGATCCAGCTAGTCTAGTCAACACAAAATCATTCCACCATTTCTTGGCGAACCTATCATCTAGAATACAGCAAAGTCGACCCCATTGGTCTCCACGATCCCCATGTTCCACAACACCTCATGGCAGCGGTCAAGATAATCCTGGGGGTCCTCAAAAGCTGCCCCACTGAAATGAACCGGAAAAAGCTTGGTGAACTTGTCCAACCTCAACAAAGCCTAAAAAGACATAGATGGTCCACCAGCAGCCTGATTCGCAATAACTGGCTGAGCTACTCCCACTAATTGAGCTGCTGGAGTCTAAAATTGAGGAGCCATCTACTCCGGAGTATGGGATCCTTCCCCAGCTTAAGAAACGGCTGGTGCTACAGGAAATATGCCAGCCTGGGCTACGCTCTCTATAAGGCCCACTATACGGACCAAAGCATCCTGAAGTACCGGGGTAGCGATGAACCCCTCTGGAACCTGAGTTGGCCCTGCTGGAACGGTCTGGGCCGGAACCTCATCATCAAACTTCACCTGAGGCTCCGCTACTGGTGTTGCTGCTCGAGCTATAAGCTGAGCCCTGCCCCTACCTCAGCCTCTAGCATGGCCTCGGCCTCGTCCTAACCCCTCGTAGGAGCTGCCACTAGGGGCTCGGGCTGCTGGTCAGCTGATGAAGCGGTATGTGTTCTCGCCATCTGCGAAAGAACAAGAGTAGAAAGTTCAATTAGCATTGAGAGACCAAATCGCACGATAGAGAAGAATAGATATGAAGTTATTCCCAAATTCTGTAGCCTCTGGGAGATAAGTACATACGTCTCTGTACCGATCCCTCCCGCCTCCGTACTGATCCCTCAGACTCTACCTAGCTTGTTCGTGAATTGTGAGACCTAGGCAACCTACTGCTCTGATACCAACTTGTCACGACCCGGATTTCTCACTATTGGGATCTCGATGGCGCCTAACTCTTAGAATGCTAGGCAAGCCAACAGATATAGTTCTATCATACAAATCACCAACCAAAACAGTAAGTAACAGTAAGTTTAAACTAGACCAATAAGAAGTACGGAAAATGCTATAATAGTTTAAAACACTATTACACGACTACCCAAAGATCTAGTGTCACAATCCACGAACTTCTAAGAATTTCTACAAATACTGGTTTTAAAGAAAATACAATTGTCCTCGAAATGAAGGAAAACATGATAAACTAAGATAGAGGGAAGGGGACTCCAGGGTCTACGAATGCTGGCAAATCTACCTTGGGTCTCCTGATAGACTGAAAGCAGCAACACAACTCTAATCAATGAGGTCCGACACCAAAATCTGCACAGAAAGTGCAGAGTGCATTATCAATAGAACCGATCTCATGTACTAGTAAGTTCTGAGCCTAACCTCGGTGAAGTAGTGACCTGTGAAGTTAAATAATATACGAGGAAATAACAATAACAGAACTTTAATAGAAAATAATGGGAAGGGAAAAACATGCTGAGGGGATTGCAAAAATAAGAAGCGCCACATTAGAGAATTTTAACAGCTAGTACACCTTGAACCAATAACAACAAGTAAATACAGTAAGGGCAAAATGCACGGCATCACCCTTCGTGCTTTTACTCTCAACCTCACCATATAAATCAGATAAGAATGGCACGGCATCACCCTCCATGCTTTTACTCTCGTCTTTACCATTAGAAATAATAGAAACGACACAGCATCACCCTTCGTACATTAACTCTCTCATAACATGGCACGACATCACCCTTCATGCATTATCAATATCAGAATACGGCACAACATCACTCTTCGTGCATTAACACTCACTCTTAATATTTTGCACGACATCATTCTTCGTGCTTTACACTCTTCCTCACCCAAACAACTGAAACAATAACAACCTAGCAAGGGAATCATCAATAACCAACCTCGTTTCAACATTTAACTTCACAATATAAATCTCAACTTGAGTCAATACTCAACCAATATCCAATATCAAAAAAACATAATAAGACTTATTTAACTTGAAGAATAACCAATTTAAGCATGAACAGTACGTACAAAGATATACAACAGTCATAAGTACAAGACTCACTCGCATGCTATGACCCGACAACAACGTATAGATACTCATCACCTCACCTATACGTCGTACTCAACAACTAAACACGTAGCAAATAAGGCAACAATACCTAATCCATCAAGCTAATGTTAGCCACAACACTTACCTCGCTTTCGTGGGCCACTTTGCTCAATCACAACTTTTCCCTTCATAAAAGCCTCCGGACCAAGAGAATCTAGCAATTTATCTACCAAACGATTCAATTTAAGCCTTAGGAACTACCCACGATAGCAAGGAATTCAATTTAGGTCATTTTTGAAAAAGTCAACACCCGGGCTCGCTTGGTCCAAACCCACAATTCGGATCAAAACCAGATTACTCATTCACCTCCGAGCCCGGATATACAATTGGTTTCGGAATCCGACCTCAATTTGAAGTCTAAATCCCCAAATTTCGAAATTCCCAAGTTCTACCCAAAATTTCCGATGCCATCATGAAAACTCTAGATTCTAAGATGAAATCTTGTAAAAAGAAGTAAAATAGTGAAACAAATGAGTTAAGAATCACTTACTTATGATTTGAGGAAGAAGAAGTGTTTGGAAATTTGCCTCTTATGTTTTAGGGTTTGAAAAATTGAAAAATGAATGAAAATCCCTGTTTATATAGCACCCATCTGATCTATACTATGCGGTCTGCGAAATTTCGGGCGCGGTCGCGTACCTCACCGCGGTCCGCGAAATTATGGGTACGACCGCGAACTTTGAGCCTTACCCTACCGCGGTCGCGAAGTCCCACCGCGGTCCGCGAATTTCATTTCACGGTCGCGCTCTTATGATCGGAGACCTGAAATCTCTGCAACTATTTAACACGAGGTTTTCTAAGTCTAAAACATCTCGTAGCCTACCCGAAACTCATCCGAGCCCTCGGGGCTCCAAACCAAATACGCACACAAGTCTTAACACATCATATGAACTTGCTCAGGCGATCAAATCGCCAAAATAACATCTAGAACTACGAATGTAGTACCAAATTGCATGAAATTTTCAAGAAAGTTTCAAAACTTCCAACTTTTAACTAAAGGTCTGAATCACGTCAAATCAACTTCGTTTCTCACCAAATTTCACAGATAAGGTATAAATATTATAATGGACCTGTACCGGGCTTCGAAACCAAAATACGGGCCCAATACCAACAAGTTCAAATATTTTTAAATTTCTAAAAACTATTATATTTTTCAGTTTAACAATTTTCTTCAAAAATTCATTTCTCGGGCTAGGGACCTCGGAATTCAATTTTGGGCATACGCCCAAATCCCATATTTTTCTACAGATACTCCGGGACCGTCAAATCACCAGTCCGGGTCGATTACTCAAAATATTGACCAAAGCTAATTAAAATCACTTTTTAAGGCAAAAACTTAGTATTTTTTTCAAATTTGCACATAAAGGCTTTCCAGAAACACGTCCGGATTGTGCACGTAAATCGAAAAAAAAAGGTTTTGAAGACCTCAGAGCCCCAAATTAGGTTCTAAAACACGAGATGACATTTTGGGTCATCACATATCCTTTCTATTCCAATGACTATGTGATGAAAAAATAATATAAAAAATTAAACCCCAAGTTCGCTTATGTTGGGCCGGGCCATGATTGAAACCTTTGTTTTATGAATCAATCCTACGCCCAAAAGAATTACAAAAGTTGTTGGAGTTTCATTTGAAGCAATTGTGAAATTTTACCTATTTGGATGACTAACACAAACTTTACAATTATTTTGTTTACATTTTGGAGACAAGAATTTGCATAATATGAAATCCTAGATCTTAAACTTAGGACCGTTTGGTTATAAGTTTTGGGAGCTTATTCTTAAAAAAAATTGAAAACAATATTTGTTCATGGATAATTATCAGTTTTTGGATGAAAATTTTCTCCACTCACAAAACTTTAACTTTTTTATCATATAAAATGCATGTACAAATACAACTTCAACTTCCAAAAATTATTTTTCAACGCCTTCAAAAATTTCTTTTTCAAGTTTCATCCAAATTTATGTCCACAACGCTAGCTTAATACTCTACTTATATATACTTTTATACGTAAGATATTTTCTTTTCTCTATCATTTTGGATGGATCCTGTCATATATGGTTTATATATTCTCATAACATAGAGTTAATGTTTCGTGACAATGACCGGCAAATTGCAAATCATGCAGTGAATTGCTGATATTTTCAGGTGATGTTATGTCTGTGGATCAAATAAGTGATGTCATTTTCTAGCATCTTGGAAAAGAAATTATTAGCAGAATACTGTATCATTAATTGGTTTACTTAATTTGTTTTAATTAAAAAGAGTTAATTTTACTAAAGCAACCTGCAACTTGAAATAAGAGGCCTCGTGTCAATCACGTTCATATAGAGTCAATTAGTCAAATGATCGCTCAATTTTCTCAAATTATCTCCTAAAGTAACTTTTCTTTCGTTTGTAACAACAAAGTCACTGAACTATGCCTATTGCACTCAGAAGGTCACTCAACTAGATTTTTCAAATTTTGGATTGTCAAACACCTATTTTACCCTCTAAATTATAAATATTTATCTTCTTTTATTTTTTTTACTTTTCAATATTATGATTTTACCTTTTTAATTTATATTATGGGCTTACCTATATAATAAATAAATATTATTTATGAATTAAAAAAAGTATTAAGCATCTATAATGTTGGATAACAAAATAATGATCATAGCAAAAATATTAATTAGAATAATTTGTTCATAATAATAATTTTAGTATTAACAACAAAAATTCAAAAAAATTATTTACACAATTCAGAATGAAAGAAAATAAAGGTTGTAAAATATATATTCGATGCATGTAATATAAAAATAATTATTTAAATAAAAGTATTTTTATAATATACATTATATATTCTTGAAAATTATGCAATTATATTGTATATATTCCATACACGACTTAACATACCATATTTTACCCTATACAGATAGTCCTGGTACTTTCCGGTGACATAACTTTGTGTCATCTGAAAGTTGGTAGAAACATAATAATATAATTGTGCATAATTTTCAAGAATATATAATGTATATTATAAAAATACCTTTATTTAAATAATTATTTTTATATTACATGCATGGAATATATATTTTACAACCTTTATTTTCTTTCTTTTTGAATTGTGTAAATAAATTTTTGAAGTTTTGTTGTTAATTCAAAAAAATATTATTACTAACAAATTATTTTAATTAATTTTTTTTACTATGCTCATTATTTTGTTATACATGCTTAAATACTTTTTATTTTTTTAATTTATAAATAATATTTATTTACTCTATAGGTAAGTCCATAATATAAATTAAAAAAGAAAAATCATACCATTAAAAAGTTTTAGAAAAAAAAAAGAAGATAAATGTTATAATTTAGAGGGTAAAATAGTTATTTGGTAATCCAAAATTTGGAAAATCTAGTTGAGTGACCTTCTGAGTGCAATAAGCATAGTTCAATGACTTTGTTGTTACAAACGAAAGTAAAGTGACTATAAGAGATCATTTGGGATACTTGAGTGACCATTTGAGTAATGGACTCCGTTCATATATATATATATATATATATATATATATATATATATATATATTCAGTCCAATTAGTATGTAGATGTATAAACTATCTAACAAATTAAAAGTTACTAATCAACAGGAAAAGAGAGAATATTTAGAGAGTTAATTTGTAGATAGCTAAAAGGATAATAGTGCTTTCGATTCCTTAATTGTTGACTAATCTAATTTTGCTGATCGTGGTATTCACATAAAGTCACTAGAAGAAAACAAATGAGATATTTTTGTAATATTTTAGCAAGTTGAGGGAAATTTTATATACAAAATGTTGTCTACTTACTTTTTTATGATAATGCAGAAAAAATCAATGATATTTAAGTGAATATCCATGAAATTACTCTTCAAAAGTGAAAATCTCACCGATTTTTATGTCAAAATAAGGAATATTAAGAGAACGTTCACTTAGGATAAACATTGAGTAGTAAATTTTTTAATGTTACAATCGATGAACCATTATATATGTAGAAATTACTCAAGCAATTTACCTCTTAACCTTAAAAAATGCATAATTATTTACTAAATCTGTTATTATTTCCCTATGTTATAATGTTTTTTGTGTTACGTTGATTAGACAAATAAAATATAAATACTTCTTAGAAGAGGGAATAGCAGAGAGCTCTCCGTCAACATGCTTGCTTCCTCACGAGGGTAAATTGGTCATTTCATGCGTTATTATGCTTAAATTGTCTATTGTGCCCGTTTTTGTTGTTAATGTGTCTGATCTGGAGTGGAGTCCAAAGCTACTTTGCTACCGTGTCACGATGTCAATCACCACTGCGCTCTCTTGGTTAATCTGTTTTCTCTCTCCTCATGCCAACGTTCAAAGTTTTGTTATTCCAAGGTAATTCGATAGTTCAAAAGTTAGTTTATTGATCTATGTTTTCGTACGACGAAGCTTCATCTCTGTTCTTGTGACTTTCTGATTTTGTGTTTTTCCTATAGCCTTTAATTCCTTAGTAAGTTTCTTTTTGCTTTATATTTCACTTTGTTTTTTGAATGTTTATTGCCGTCTGATTGCGTCGCCCCAGCTTTGTAATTGATTTGTTTTATTGACATGCAAATGGGTAATTTGTGCAAAAATTGGTTTGATCCTTGCAATTTTTGACATTTTACGGCTGGATAACACTCTATTTCGTAGTCTGCGACAAACTACTTAAATTTAATTTGATTTTTACGCCATAAATCACCAAAAAGTTTATTGTCAGATCTGATGCAAACGGTAAAGAGAAAAATTTACAGTGATGGAAGTTCGCATGTAGAGCAACGATTTCTCACTGTGAATGATTAAGCTATGAGATTGTAGTTTAGCTATGAGATCATACGACTTTGCACATGTCCTTGATACAGAAAGCTTAATGAAGCAGTGTTAAAAGCAAAGCTGCTTTTTTGCTTAAACATTTGAAGAATATGTTGCATAAGAATCCCTATAGGCATGATTACTAAGTGTAAATAGTTAGAACATATGTGTGCACAATCTTGAGAACAAGTCTCCATATGGAGAAGGTTGGCTCCTAGCTCGCTACAGTCCTAGAAATTGCTCTACTGTTACTATGGAAGTATTTTCAATTTTATTTCTTTAATTATAAACCTATTTACCTTCTACACAATTCTGACGACGAAAGAATCTGTAAATTTCTTACAAATGTAAATTGATCTTGTGTAGTTTTAGAAGCACGAAGCTCGTCGATAAAAGATGAGATAAACACTAAAATAACCTCTAGATCTAATAGTTACAAATACAAAATCCAGTTTCACTATACAACCTTGGTCAGAGTGTAGCCCAGATATACATAGGTCCAGTTAAAAAAAAAAGAAAAATACTTCTGATTTACTGCTCTTTATGATTCTGCCACAGATTTGCAACGTTTTTCATACTTGCCCCTGCTATATTTCTTAACATTCTGATAGTTTTCAGTAGCATAAACGAATACTGTATTTTGACAAAGTTTTTCCGCATTATTAAATTTGGTGTGTACGTTTAAGATATTAGGGAAATAACATTGTAATTATGGTACCTATTACTTTCATATATGCTGCTCCCTTGAAAGGTTTACAACTTCAGCTTCAGTCTTTCACTTTAACCATTGTCTTGAACTCATCTGATGAAGAATGAAACTAACATACCAAAACCAAATACACATTTATTTAATTTTTTAAATGATAGTGTATTTTACAATAGAATAACTTTGTCATAGCCTTATATTGAATTCATCTACCTTTCTATTGTCAGTAGAATAAACAACAAACTCTCCTGCTTAAAGTCTACTGAGGTACTTTTTGGCTTGATTTCTGTGAACTATTTGAAATGCAGATATCTCACAGTAATAAGTTTGTGAAGAAATGTCTTCTGACCGAAGGAACAAACATATACAAAAGATACAAAAGAGGAATCCTTAGTGGAAAAACTTATTGCAGAAGCATCTGTAGGAGAAAATTGTTGTATTATTATATTCATCACCGATGTCTGGTATTTATATTGCCACAGTCCTTAATAAGTTAGAATCACTGACATCCCTGCTAGGGCTAAAACATGTGAACTTCTTTAGTGGAAAATGTGTGAACTTGTAGCTATCTTTTTTTCGAGATTAACAGCACTGCACAAATGACATTCCTCAAACAAACAGATAAAGCACTTGGAGCAAATTAAAACACATGTATAGCCCATCAAAGCAGAAAAAACTAAACAATTCACGTACGGTAAAGTATCATTCAGCGAAATAAACCTTTTAACATGCTAATCAGAAAAGTTATAGAAATTATGTACATTAGAAAAGATGAAATTGCATATTTAAATAATGATCAAAACCTTGATGTTATTTTTATATGTCAGAACTTGCTAGATTCTAAACCCGTTAAGGTTTTTCTCATTTTGATTGAATAGTAAAACTGGATATTTATTTCTCATAAGTTCTCTTTATATAGAAAAAACTATTGTTGCTATTAGACTGTGGGTAGTCTTGATATTTTCAGATTCATCTCTGAATTAGCTCTCAGTAATTCACATCAATGCCACAATGATTACATTTACTGGGCAGTTTGCTGATGCATTTATGACCGTAATAACTGATGAACTTGTACATTCCATTTCATTTTCCTTGTACTCTAAACCCAAAATGTCATATATGCTATGCAGCATGTGCTACATCTATATCTGGGTGGTCATGAAGAATAACTAACTTCTATCTTTCATATTTTATTTCTTGTGCAACTATAATTTGAACCTTACTATTTTGTGTCAGGATTGGTTAATTTGACTTGTCTATGTCCGCGCTCATAAGCATACTCTACAATATTTTTAGAGTATTGTACAGGTGGTCTGTCAAGTCCTTGCTTAAACATAATGTTTATCTACACATTTTACAATTATGTCTTCTAATTATATAATGGTTAGATTATTTCACTGTTGCTAGAGTTGATTTGACATAATAGTTTATCATCTCTGTTGATAAATTTTTTAATTGTTGCTATCCTACACAGATTCATATCAGCAGGTACTGCCGGAAGACCATATGACTTTGGCATTGAAGCTTTTGTATTTGTTGGTTTGTACATCCAAAGCATTCCACTGACTTAAAATAACAAAATATTAGAGAAATAGATAGCTTATAAAGAGTAACATTTCTATGATAATTCTATAATCTTCTATTTCTCTTTTGGACACAAGCTCATTCCTTGCGGATATTGTAACTATACCTCAATTTATAATAGCAAAGCTTTGTTCATGTTGGGCTCGGGCAAAGCCCGGTCTACCCTTACTAGTAAACTAGCTACGCAGGAACTACTAACGTTCCACATCATCACATCCATTAATACAAGACAATTCAATATCGATCCGACTTTTGTTTTGATTTTTCATTCGATCTGCAATTCTATATTAAAGTCCGACTAATTCAGATTCAAGTTGCATAAGACTCATTAAAGAAGGAAGTGTTTCCTATCCGAAGTCTATTCATTTATAGAGCTGGAATCCTGGATCTCTAAATAACAATGGAAAAAATCATATTCCTCTACCATAGGTGGTATCGATCATAAATTTCTACACAAGCTATACATCATAGTAGGGTTTTTTTTATTTCCCATTCGGTATTCGGTACCCATATTGTGACGCGATTAATCTGGATTTGCACGGGAAGTCCTACATTGGGGGTAAAGCACTCCCTAATAAAGACGGCTTTACACCCAGGGGCTCAAACTCGAAATCTCTGGTTAAGGATAAAGGAGTAATTACCACTTCACAACAATCCTTATTGGTCGTAGTAGGTTAATATAGAAAGGAAATGTCCAAATGAAAAATAAAGGAAAGTGAGATCCAGATGGAAGGAAAAAAAAAATGAAAAGAGCTAATCAAGATTTATTGTCCTAAAATCATGTGGTGATGGCTTTCCCATTTTATTTTGCTTTTCTCACTCATTGGCCCCTTCTTCCTTTTTCCTATCTAATCCACCTTTTAAAAAGGAAAGAGAATTATACACATCCACAAACCATATATTTTTTTTCCTCATTATTTCTTAAGACTTTATTCTTAGCTTTCCTTTTCTTTTTTCTTCCTCTTGGGAGACATCTCCAAAGAATGTTGTCCTCTCAATCTAAACCATACACGTCTTAGAATCTTACATAGTATACCACCTATGTCATTATTATTTTCACTTTTAACCACTAGGTAAAATAGCATTTGTAGGTAAATTATTGAGTTTGGAAGAATTCGAATATGTAATCATACTACTTAGTTTAAATGTTCCTTGTACTCCATTCCTCTTATTTTATGTTACTTTATTTGATTAAGGCCCCATTTGTTCATAATTTATATATTTTTTAAAAATGTGTTTGTCCATAAAATTTTACAAGTTTTTGAAAAAGAGTTTTTCAAATTCAAAATTTTCAGAAGAAACTTTTTCCACCCCTCACAAAATTGCAACAATTTTTCAAGTGAAATGTATGTTCAAACATAATTTTAAATTACAAATATTATTTTCTCAATTTAACTCCAAATACTACTTTTTTTCAGAAATTACAATTTTTATGTCCAAATGCCTACTAAGTATAAAGTCACTACTAACTACTAAGAGATGAATTCCTCGGTCTTTAACCAGAAATATCACATTTGAACCTTAGAAAATGAAGAAATTCATGATATGGGACATTTCTCTCATAAATGAGTCCTATACAGTGAGTACAATATCGGATGGTCAAATAAAAAAGATAAGTATGAAATCCAATATATTGATTTGATTTGTATATGAATATAAAAGAAAAAGTCAACAAAAATCTCACTCATGCATTTCCAAAATTTTAAATTCTATTGGAGCCTAAAATAATCTTACTAAGCGGTAATTTCGGATCTAAAAGTTGAGACAAAAAATAATACAATAATAACACATAAGGTTAATTGATTTTGTCTACATTGAAAAGTTTTCTCAAAAGATATAAAGAAGGGCTATGTTATTCAAGAAGATAGGTGTTTCTCCATTTATAGGAGCCAAAAATTGATTTGATGTAGACTTGGCATTAAAGTTATGTTTGAAAATTCCCTAGTTGCTATAACTCGTAAGTGCACTAGTCTTGATGCCAAATTGTAAACACAAGAATAAATAAATAAGTTACAAAGGAATTCAAATAATAAAAAAGATAAACTTATGAAGAACGTCAAGGAGATCAACACATAATATATACTACAAAAAGGAAATTTAATCAAATATATACTGTAATTTTCTAGCAAAAGGGGTTCGGATAAACCCCTTTTATCCGTAACTCCGTCCCTGAATATAGGGGCGTATCTAATGTACTAATGATGAGTTCAATTGAACCCATAATTTTCGATGCAAAGTATAATTAATTTGTAAAAAATTATTAAAATTGCAAAAATAGTATATATAAACCCACAATTTTAAAAATATAATGGGTTCAATACTAAAATACTTAAAAGATGAACTTACAAAGTTTAAATTCTGGTCCGCCTCGAATAAGTGAACATTTGCTGAAATGTCAAACACTTCATTCTCTTATTTGTTAGATTTACTACAAAGCAAAATTAAATTCACTTATGAGAAAAGGGAAAATACATAAGATCAAGATGCTGAACTTGTCTTCAAAAGTAAGTTTCCAACTCAACTTATACGGACATTCTTTTTCCATTCTATACTTATCCGAAATGAATTTAATACTTTATTGAAAGATGACATGGCAAAGAAAAAAAATCTTCATAAACGCAAGCGAAGAGCCAAAAAAAGGTTAAAAACTCATTAAATAATTACAGAGTTAATCCCATTAAAAAATTTAAAATTTTAATCTATATTAGTGAAAATATTACATCATCACAATAATGGTTCCTCGTGTGTTATTAGAAAAAGAAAAGGGGGTTGATTGCAAATAGATTTGGCGAACTTTTTGCAGGCACATTTTATATTGTCTGGTTTTGGTCAACAATGCTCCAAGAAAATGAAAAACAACTGGTGGCAATTTATTTATTTTAATTAGGTTGCCCTTTTCATGTCTTTATTTGATTTTATCAACACATGAACAACAAGGCACAAATAGGATACCCAAATTAGCTGACAGTATTAATATTCTTTTTCCTCAAAAATATTTTAAATTATTAGGACAAATTTTCTTCGGCAAAGATCAATTTTAGTCCGCCACCGAAATTATTTATATTTGGCAACCGTAAAAATATATAATATTTATATACAATATTATTTTCCTAATTTTTATTCTCATTACAAAAATAAGGGAAACAAACAAAGGACTCCTCCTGGCCCGCATGCCCTTTTCCCACCCAAAAAGACTCCTGACAAAGACCAGAACTAAATAATAATTTTTAAAATATTGAGGAAATTGAAGTTGAGATATTTTAGAAAATAAAAAATTATAAAAAGGAAGGGCATTCACCAAATCATTTTTATTTATAGTCCGGCCAAAAATTAGCTTATTTTGAGAAATGCTTTTTTTCAAAAGTATTTTTCTCAAAAGTACTTTTGGTGAGAAGTAGTTTGTGTTTGGCTAATTAGTTTGAAAAGCACTTCTGAGCAGCAATTAGTGTTTGGCCAAGCTTTAAAAATCTGCTTCTAAGTGTATTTCTCTCAAAAGTACTTCTCAAAAAAGTGTTTTTGGAGAGAAGCTACTTTTTCTTACTTCTCCAAAACTGCTTCTGCTTCTCCTCAAAAGTACTTTTTTTCCTTCCAAAAGCTTGACCAAACACCTCAATTTTTGGCCAAAAATATTTTTGGTAAAAAAAAGTACTTCTGGCCAAAAAGAAGCTTGACCAAACAGGCTATTAATTGAATTTGCTAGTAAGATGCCATAATAACTCCGTAAAAATAGCACGGTATAGCCAGTTTTCGGACTGATCATTCAAAAATAGCCAGCGTTTACGAAGTCAATGAAAAATAGCCACTATTTTGGAGCAACAGAGACCGGTCCAGCATAATATACCGGAGTTCGGTGCACCTGTGTATGAATTCCAGCATATTATGCTGGACCGGTATACTTTGTTGACTCCAGTATAATATACTGGAGACTAGAGCGTCGGTGCTCCAAACTCTAGTATATTATACTGGACAATTATACTTGCTGAAACTCTAGTATATTATGCTGGAGTTCCAACATACTTATCCTGAAACTCTAGTATAATATGATGGAGTTCAAACATACTTATGCTGGAGTTCTAGTATAATATACTCGCGTATTTTCCGGGTTTTGAACAGTGTTTTTGCCCAGATTTATCTTTACATGAAAAGTGGCTAAATTTTGATTACTTTTAAAAATGTGCTATTTTTGAACGACCAGTTGTAAATCTGGCTCAACTATGCATTTAGTTATTAGTTTCTTCCTTTATAAAGAAATTATAAAGAGATTCGTGACTCCTCGTTTTTGGTATCCAGTATATTTATGGTAATTTTACTTTTATGGATACTACAGTATTCTAGCTAGTGTTAATCATATATTACCACCCTAATATAGACTACCGTGAGTTGTATTCTCGTTCTCTTTTACCAAATAAAAGTTGGAAAATTATAAGAAATATACAAAATAAAATTTATACTTACAATAACGCACAATACATTAACAAAATTTTCACATAATATATACACCGTCGAAGAAAACTCATAAAACTAAGAATTTTTAAGATCTTCTCTTTCAAGCGCAACTCCCATGGCTTTATCAACTTTTTTCTCCAAAAAAAAAAATCTCCATTTTTGTTTTCTTACGCCAAAAACTCTTTCTACTAATTAAATTATTTCTTCATTTTTGATGAAATATCATTAAAGATCCATTCGACGCTTCAATTTGAGTTTAAATTTTTTTAGTAATTATATTTTGAGTTGGTATGTCAAAAATCGATTTGAACGTCTATATATTCTACAAAAGGTTAAGATTGGTGTAAATTCGAACTTAGTGAGATTTGGTTAAAAAAAATTAGCGCTTATGAAGGAAAAAAGGCAATCAAAGTGTCTTTGATAGTCATCAAATATTTGTAGTAATTTCAGACTTGATAAATTTACTTAGAAATGCAACCTTTTTCACGTTCTAAGCTAAATATACGTAGTTTAATGCACGTCATTTGTATAAAGAATATGTAAACAATGAGTCACACAACATTTATGTTAAATATGAATAGGAATATCATGATAATAACATAACTGAAAAACTAATAAAGTGTGATAACAAATTAGGAAAATGCCAACATGCATGTCAATAAACAAATTATACGTGAAAATATTCGACATCCAGTTTTAACTCTGTTTTAAGACAAAGTCTAATTTCACGGTCGTCAATTTCTTTAGGACAAATGATAAAGAAAATTATTTCCGTTGACCTGTTTCTTGAAATCAAACAGTCTAGTTAATGAGTCGTAGGCTAAAGTCTAAACCAATAAAATCAACTGATTTTTTACTACATAACTTAAAAAATATATTCTTTCATCCTTTTAATTCAAATTAGAAACATACAAGAACTTCCTTGAATTATGCTTCAATATCCAATTTGTTGGGGTCGACTAACTAGCTCGTTATTATCATTCGGTACTCACGAGTTTATTATTTTTACGTTCGTCGATTTAATACAATATTTATCTCCAGTCCAATATTTATTTTTTGTGAAAATAAGCTAGCGTTTAGAGATAAATTTAATTGAAATTCGAAAAAAAAAAATTTGAAATTGTGTTTGAAAATGCATTTTATTTAAAAAAAGTTGAAGACTTGTGAGTGGAAGAAAAGATTTTCAATGAAAAATTATCCTAAACTAAAATTTGAAAACTTGAAAAGAAATTTCAAAACTATTAAAAAAATTTATAATATTCCATGAACAAATAATATTTTCAAAAAAATAATTAAAAATATCAAAATTTAAAGTTTCATATTTTTTTTTTTGATTTAGTTTAGTTAAAGAAATTAAACAGATTGACTTTCCATAGGCATAATATATCAAATAAATCAGTACTAAAAGTGTATTAGGAGAACTATTTTGTCACACTTGGTTTAAAATATGTATAATGACGAAAATATTACTACCAATTTATAAAACCAAACTATTTAGCGGCCTGATATTGAGGGCAAGTGTGTTAAAACATACGAAGGTTCCATTCGTCAAACAAACAGTAAACACGCGCCTATGTGTTAAGACCAAAGCCTGCTCTCAATTCTCAACTACACCACTCTCTCTCTCTCTCCTTTTCTTCTTCTTCTTCTTCTCCGGCACCGTTTCCGGCGGAACTCCGACCTAGAACTTTTTTCGTATCTCTCTATAGAAACTTCTCGAAATTTACTCCGAACACAGCCAAAAAAAACGTTTCAAAAACCATATAAAGAAACTTAAGAGGACCACTACAGTCCAAAACACTTTTTCTCTCTATAATAATGGACCACCGGCCGTCACCCACTTTCCCACCTTTGCCGGCAACATTTCCCGGCTAAAAATAATGCATGCCCAAAAAATGCCCCTTAAAAACACCAATTTTACATAAAGCCACGTCCTTTGCATTTTAATATATCATACGTTAATAATTACAGGGGCTTTTCTGGTATTTTAACGAAATGGCTGCTACACCAAATACAACCACAGCTTTAACCACCGTGGACTCCACCGGCGGCGGCGGAGGCTCGGTCGACGAACTTAATGCTAAGGCAGTGCACAAGAGGTACGAAGGGCTTGTGATGGTACGGACAAAAGCTGTAAAAGGTAAAGGGGCTTGGTACTGGGCTCACCTTGAGCCTATTTTGGTCCACAATTCTGATACCGGACTTCCTAAAGCTGTTAAACTCCGTTGTTCCTTATGCGACGCCGTTTTCTCTGCTTCTAACCCTTCAAGAACTGCCTCTGAACATCTTAAAAGAGGAACTTGTCCTAATTTCAGCAACTCTGTTGCAAAGCCCATTTCTTCTGTGCCACCAACTACTACTAACGTCACTTTATCTCCGTCACCAACTCAGCTAAATCACCGTAAACGGAGCTCTTCTGGTGGTGGTGGTGGTGGGGTACGTGGGGGTAGTTCAAGTGGGGGTGGGGGGAGTGTGACTACAACGTCGTACCAAGTTCCACCTTTAGCAATTGTTGATCCCTCTAGATTTGCTGTTGAGTTAGCCTATTCCCCTGTTGTTTCAATGGCTACTACAGTTGTTACTGCTACTGGTGGCAGTGGTGGTTGTATGGCAGGCAGTGGGGGTTGTACGGTGGGTAGTGGTGGTGGTGTGTATGCACATCAGCATTTGATGTTGTCAGGTGGTAAAGAGGATTTAGGTGCTTTAGCTATGCTAGAAGATAGTGTGAAGAAGCTAAAGAGTCCTAAAGCATCACCTGGCCCAACATTAAGCAAATCCCAGATTGATTCAGCACTTGATTATCTTGCTGATTGGGTGTATGAATGTTGTGGGTCGGTCTCGTTTTCGAGTCTTGAGCATCCAAAGTTTAAATCTTTCTTAAACCAAGTTGGTTTGCCGCCACTCTCAAGGAGAGATTTTGTGGGTTCTAGATTGGATGCTAAGTATGAGGAAGCAAAGGCTGAATCCGAGGTGAAGATTCGTGATGCTATGTTCTTTCAGATTGCATCTGATGGTTGGAAGTCGAAGAATTATGGTGAAGAGAATTTGGTTAATTTGTCTGTGAATCTTCCCAATGGGACCAGTGTCTTTAGAAGGGCAGTGTTCACTAGTGGATACGTGCATTCTAAGTATGCAGAGGAGATTTTTATGGAGACCATTTCTGAAATTTGTGGCAACAGTTTGCACCAATGTGTAGGTATAGTGGCAGATAAGTTTAAGGCCAAGGCTTTGAGGAACTTAGAGAATCAGCATCATTGGATGGTTAACGTTTCTTGTCAGTATCAAGCGTTTAATAGTTTGGTTAAGGATTTCAGTAAGGAGCTTCCTTTGTTAAAGAATGTAACTGGGAATTGTTTAAAGCTTGCGAATTTTGTTAATAACAAGTCTCAAGTTCGGAATAGTTTTCACAAGTATCAATTGCAGGAGTATGGACATGCTACTTTATTGAGAATACCATTGCGTAGTTATGAAAGATCAGATTTTGAACCTGTGTACACATTAGTGGAGGATATACTGAGCTCAGCACGTGCACTTCAATTAGTATTGTTGGATGAATCCTATAAGATATTGTCTATGGAGGAGCAAATTGCTAGAGATATCGAAGAGATGATGAGGAGCCCACATTTTTGGAATGAACTTGAAGCAGTGCATTCACTGGTAAAACTGATTAAGACAATGGCACAGGATATCCAGACAGAGAAGCCGCGTGTAGGGCAGTGCCTTCCTCTTTGGGAGGAGCTTAGGGTGAAAGTGAAGGATTGGTGTTCGAAGTTTCACATTGTCGAGGGACCAGTAGAGAAGGTGATTGAAAGGAGATTTAACAAGAACTACCATCCTGCTTGGGCTGCTGCTTTTATACTTGACCCTCTCTATCTGATTAGGGACAATAGTGGCAAGTACTTGCCTCCATTTAAATGTCTGACACCAGAGCAAGAGAAAGATGTGGACAAGCTCATAACCCGGCTTGTGTCTAGGGAAGAGGCTCACATTGCATTAATGGAGCTTATGAAATGGAGAACTGAAGGACTTGATCCTGTGTATGCTCAAGCTGTACAATTGAAACAAAGGGATGCCAGCTCTGGAAAGATGAAAATTGCTAATCCACAAAGTAGCAGACTTGTGTGGGAAACTCACCTCACTGAATTTAAGTCACTTGGCAAGGTGGCCGTTAGGCTAATCTTCCTTCGTGCAAGTTCATGTGGTTATAAGTGCAACTGGTCTTTCTTGAGATGGGCGAATGCTCATTCCCATTCAAGAGTGGGTATGGACAAGGCTCAAAAATTGATATTTGTTGCTGCTCATTCAAAGCTTCAGAGGAGGGATTGTTCTAATGATGAAGATAAAGATGCTGAGCTTTTTTCCTTGGCAAACAGTGAGGATGATGTTCTAAATGAGGTTTTTGTTGATACATCCTCTGTGTAGTGTTCCTTTTTTCTTATTTATTTATGACTACATTAGTAGGAATTTTTTCTGAAGAAATGAAATTCTTTCCACACTGTCGTGCTTTCTTGCATGAGCAGAGTTGTTCACTCTTAAAATCAGTGATGTGCAGAACAGCTTCTTGCTTGCTAAGAAAAAGCTGATTGAGAGAAGTTGCAGGACAGAAATGTTTGTACTGCTTTTGTTCTTAGGTAGTTTTGGAACTCATAAATTTTGATGTAGAGGGAAAGGTTTTTGTTTCCCTTTTCTTGTAAGATCAGAAATTTACTCTTGAATAGATCCTATTAATTTGATGAAAGTTCGTTCAGTTTTTGGCTTAAAGCTGCATTCTGTTCACAGTCCTTATTTAGTTATATCCAGATTAAGGTACCTCAAAGGACTTGTTTTGACAGAAATTTGCAAGTCATATTTCAATGGTAGATTCGGAAGTCAAAAGTATCCTCATTATGCTGGACAGATAATTGGTCTAATGCTGAGCCAGAAGTTAATTTATACTTTAACTGATCTCCTAGAATGATCTGTTGAATGGTATTTCAAAATAATTAACATGTTCACTCCAAAATACCATTCCATTTTGGTTTTGCTGAAAATCCCATGTTCAGTTCTTCCGACTCAGGTAGTAGATGTGACCGCGGTAACTAAATGCAACAATGTGTGGACGTGCCATCAAGATGCAAATGAAAAACTTTGACCTCAGACACAGCCTATCCTTTTTGTACGAGGAACTTGAAAGATGATCGCAGATGAGGTTTTGCTGTAGGTTCTGTACCTATGCTGTACCTCTGCACTACACACCATCTTTGGATCTGGTGTGAATCCATGCCTTCGATATCATTCTGGCACGGTCTGGTATGAGCAATGACCCCAAGTTGGTGAGTTACCAAACTGTGATAATATATTATTGCTGTGAAGAGCTACTAATATTGCTATTTGTTTGTTAACATGCTATATTCTGTATACTGACTAGTTAGAACTGTTTAGATATTAGTATATATATGATGGTCCAGTAATGTATTTATTTGTTTTCAACCTCACTAGTTTTCTCTACTTCACTTTGTTCTTTTTTATCCGTGCTCTTGACAATAGATGCTAGTCCTTTTGGCTAGGAGCAAATTTGGCACTGATCTTTCAGCTAACTTTTGTGACAGTATTATTTCAGCAGGAATTCATATATTATTTATCAAATGAAGTATGACTTGTGCGCAATGCTATTTAATTTTCTTGATGCAGAAGTATTTGACAAGGTCATAGTCACACCGGATAGACCACCATAAGATGTTTGGTTGGCAGAACTGTTAAATCATGTGAAGAGGATACTATGAAAATGATCAGAGAAGGACATTATTCAAGAATTTTCACCTGCGCACTTTTGATTAAAAAGACGGAGGTTGTTAAGACTGATGGAGCCCTATGCGACAAGTTTTTTGCTAGCTTTGGCAACAACCCCCTTCCCTCAAGGACACTTTGATCAATCTTTATAGCTGGAAGAGCACTTCCAACAACTGACTCTTGTTTTGAGTGGAGGGGTATGGACCCCTGTTGCGAAAGTAGTGGAAGTGTTTCTAAAAATTGGTTGTTTTGGAGAGAGAAGTGGAGCCTTGACGTAACTGGTAAAGTTGCTACCAAGAGTTCACAGGTTCGAGCTGCGGAAATAACCTCTTGTACAAATGTAGGGTTAAGACTGCGTACAATAGACCCTTGTGGTCTGGCCCTTCCCCGGACCCCGCACACAGGGAGCTTAGGTTGTTTTGGAGAGGGGAAAAAGGCTCTCAAGTTAAATCACCTTTGGGGTAACTTCTCACTTAAACATTTCAAAACTTGTAATATTTCATGCAGGGTCATTGGATGATGCTCCTCATCATTGCGAAAAAGTTGTGAGAGGACCCAAAGTAGAAGAATATTGTCGGCATGAAGCAATGCAAGGAGATGCTTGATAGTGATATGGCAACGAAGATTGACTAATTTTTGCTGGTTCCAGATGACTTTCATAAACAAAAAACATCATCACCCGGTAATAGTTAAAGTTTTATCCGCATTTCACTGTGGTTTTAATGATACATTCATCAAAATTTGCATATATTCTAAATAATCTTTATATCATTTTGATTCTTAGAGTTTGATTTAGCTTGACGCCTCCCTCATTTTCGTTGAGTTCACTTTTTACCATATTCACGAACATTGAAGAAATATATACTCTTTGGCGCAACAACAACAACCACCCAGTGTAATCTCACAAGTGGAGTTTGGGGAGGGTAGGATGTACACAACCTTACCCTTATCCTGGAAGGGCAGAAAGACTGTTTCCAAAAGAAATATACTCTTTGGTGACTTGATAGTATGTTTGATTTTTGACTTTTGCTTTGTTTCCATCTAATTTTCTAATGGCATCAAGCAGTTCTTGGAAAGCTCTTAGGGACAATGTTAGAACAATCTCCTTTCCTTTGAAAAAGTGGTGGCTGTTTACTTTTCTGTCACTTAGTATCTTTTAAAAATAGGTTGTGTTAGGATTAAGCTTACCAAAAAGAGATTCTATGACCACACTTGCTATTGTTGTTAACATAAGTTTCATACTATTATTTTTAAAGAGCTTTCTTATTTCATTCTTATCTTAAACTATAGTAGGATAGCACCATAAGAGAGATACCCTTTGATGGAAAGGCTTATTTCCTTTTTCTCCTTTTTTCCTATCATTTTTTTGTGGGGTTTGTAGGTAGTGATTGATTTTCGTACGAGCCTTCTTTTTCCATATGCCATATTCTATACAATGCTGTTTATACCAATTAAAGCAAAATATTGAGGATGTATCATAATGTTCAATGATGAAAAGAAAAATTTATAATGACTGCTATATAATGGGACTGTAAAGAATCATTTAACTTGGAAAAAAAATATTTGCTACAGGTAGAAATGTACATATAAACTTTTGATCTCAAAGTCTTAACCTGGCTACTTTATCTAGCTGTTAGCTAGAGATACTATTGAAAGTGATCATCCTCACTAGATCTTCATTGCATTGTGACACAGTGATATCGGAGCCAGTCTCGCCTCGTGTCGAGTACTATTGTAAAATTGTACCCGAGTCGGGCAATTGGACGATAGCAAGGGCGTTGTCGTTTAGGGTGGTGAGAGTGTGACACCCTCCCACATCAAACAAATGAGGGAGAATATGGCAAGATTATAAGTGTTCTACAACTCTTCGCCTCATGAGTTAGTTTTTAGGGTCGAAATTAGGGAGATCCTTCACA
Source organism: Nicotiana sylvestris (assembly GCF_000393655.2). Lineage (NCBI taxonomy): Eukaryota > Viridiplantae > Streptophyta > Magnoliopsida > Solanales > Solanaceae > Nicotiana > Nicotiana sylvestris. Next base: position 207,793,113 of record NC_091064.1, on the reverse strand, counting down.
GAAATGAAAAGAATGAGTGTTTGACTTTATTTGAAGACTCTGGTAAAACACTCATCTAGATCAACATCTTCTAGGCTGATTGCTAAAACAGAGGAATGAGATTGTGTTTGGACATGTATTTTATTTGGAAAAAATTTGAAGTTTTGTGAGTAAGAAACTTCAAAAAATTCTATAGAGCTGATTTTGGGATTTAAAGATTTTGTCTTCAAATTTTCCAAAAAATGATTAAAATCAATAAACAAATAGATATTTAAAAACAAAGTTTGAAAAAAGAACTCCTAAATTTTATAGCCAAATGGGAGCTAAGAATTGGGGGCTAGTTTGACATTTTACTTAAATTGAGAAACATGGTACGGAATGTCCTAGTCTCAAACCCAACCGGACAGAGACGAGAACTGCATCTATAGCGTGATCCTAACTGCTGAACAGCCTGTGATGAGATAGAATAAACCTATTTTTGACTTAAAATTATACAGGGTTGAAAATTTTAATAAACTACGTATTCCAAGTAAATTTGCATGTATTGTCACGAGAATGGGTCCAATTTTAAGATTCAAATGTCACTTTTGAGCTTGGAGAAATATATAAGAGTTCAAAATTTTGGAAAAACGAAAATTTGTGTTAGTACATTTTTATGGGGGTGGGTGGAAGTGAGTAGAGTAGAATAATAGAAGGGACCACCGACTATAGGCTATTGATGATTGGAATCTTTCAACCTATGCAGCGGTTTCAAATTCGAGCTATGAGAAAACATCTTTATTTAATTATTCGAGCTAAATTCAAATTAGCTAAGTCAACAAAACAAATATGCAAAAAATGCAACCCCCAAAAAAAAGGAAAGAGAGAGAAGGGAGTTGTACCCAAGAGTATAGCATAGCGGTTAATAAAATAAGTTCGTACTTCTCAAGTTCAAATCTCAACGGAAGCTTAAAAATACTAGGTGATTTTTTTCATTTGATGTCTGAATATCATGTAGGCATTGTGGTGGTGGTGGGTGGGTGAGTTGAGGGAGGGGATTTATAGCCTTTTTGGCCAAAAGTACTTTTTTTTTTTTTTGCCAAAAGTGCTTTTGACCAACAATTGAGATGTTTGGCCAAGCTTTTGGAAGGAAAAAAATGCTTTTGAGGAGAAGCAGAAGCAGTTTTGGAGAAGCAGAAAAAATTAGCTTCTCTTCAAAAGTACTTTTTTGAGAAGCACTTTTGAGAAAAATACACTTAAAAGCAGTTTTTTAAAGCTTGGTCAAATACTAATTGCTGCTCAGAAGTGTTTTTCAAACTAATTAGCCAAACACAAACTGCTTCTCACCAAAAATACTTTTGAGAAAAGCACTTTTGAAAAAAAGCACTTCTCAAAATAAGCTGATTTTTGCTGCTTAGTCAAACGGGCTATTAGCTCCTATTAATTGCCTGTTTGGCCAAGTATTTTTTTGGGTCAAAAGTGCTTTTTTTTTTTTTTGCCAAAAGCACTTTCGGCCAAAATTTGAGGTGTTTGGCCAAGCTTTTAGAAGGAAAAAAGTGTTTTTGAGGAGAAACGGAAGCAGTTTTTGAGGAGTATATAGCTTCTCTCCAAAAGCACTTTTCTGAGGAAGCACTTTTGAGAAAAATACACTTAGAAGCAGTTTTTAACAGCTTGGTCAAATACTAATTACCGCTCAAAAGTACTTTTCAAATTAATTAGCCAAATACAAATCGATTCTCGTCAAAAATATTTTTTGAAAAGTACTTTTGAAAATAACATTTCTCATGCAGATTTTAAAAGCTTAGTGAAACATGCTATAAGGCGTATATGGTAACTTTATTAGGGGTATGGGGCCAATTATCTGTAATTACCAATTTAGTGGAGAGACAGAAATTCCTGTCGGCAAGGTGTAGTTATGCTTTGTCCAAATACTAAAACAGACTGACTGCTCACCTAACTATGTCTTAACCTCTCACTGTTCTACTTTGAATTGAACGGTTCAAACCAATTGTTATGCTTCACTCCACTCATGTTCTTTTACCTAAAGGCCAAAGCTTAAAAAATAAAGTGAGAAAAAAAAGAAGAAGAAGAGGTATAATCATTGTTGCAGGACGACAAATATTTCTTCCCTTTTCTACGAGATTCTTTTCCTCTCCCAATACCTTTGTAATCATCTTCCCCTTTTCTTTTTTCCCATCATCTCTTTCTTTACGGTCCATACCCTCTCGCTATACTCGTATTCGGGTCAGCTTGCATAAAAGTTTGACTAATTGCTCGAGATTTCTGTTACCTCTCGTCAGCAATTTTATCCACCAAAATTTGGACAGATTGGAAAAAATCACCTAATATTTTTTGTCTCTATTGTGAATTGAACTTGAGATCTCATGGTCCTAACGTAGAAATGACACAAGGTAGCTGTTATTTAAGAATTAGCCAGTGCATTTTGAATTTCAGTTTTTTAGTCCAAATTTTCGGGACAAAAATGTTTTGAGTTGTCATGAAGTTAAGATTTTTAGTTTAAAATTTTAGGATAAAATAAGTACTGATTAATCTCTAAATAGCATATCTAAGAATGATTATGTGTGCACTTGTCACTAGGTCACACCCTTAAGTACTTTGAATTTTATTTTTCTTAGAATTGATTTAATTTTGGTCAAACTTTTGTAGATGGATTTTCTATTTACAAGTGAACTCGACCTCATCCAAGATTTCTCAGAATTTTGATTGAACTGTTTAGTAGTCTTTACTAATTACTAGTACAACTTTATATTCTGAATTTTCAGATAGATACTCGTAAAAAGTTAGATTATTTTCCCGTAAAAGAAGGAGAAATTTGAGAATCACATGTCTTTTCTATCCACTATGGTTCAAAATTTATTTCCTAGTACAAAATAAGCAAATTGGCCAAGGGTCCTTTTTTATCCTAATAAAAGTTAAATATAAGAGGCAAAAAATGATTACAGTGAGATAGATTCTTAAGGAAAGGAAAGATACGGATAATAGTACACTTTTATTTTAATTTCTACTGTAGTTTCACATGGTACAGTATTTTCTTTGTGCCTTGTGACATTGGGACCAACCATTTCCTTTCGTCTTGATTACGCTGCCACAATTTTAAAAAGCCCTTTTTCTTTTTTTTTTGTTCTACTTTTTGTTGCATCTTTCATTTCATATAACAACTTTTGAAAATATATTTTTCACCTGAATTCGATATATTTGAAATCAATTACCATATATTTATCTGAATTTACGTCGGATGGACCCATTTATAAGAAAAATATTCAGTTTACAAACTTTTTTATGCTCTTACTCTATTTTCTAAAAAAAGATATTCAAAATTGAATTTGCTTCGAGTTGCATAAAAAATTTCGATAAAAAGTTCTTACCATTCTACTCCAAATGAGTAGATATATATTCTGAAATCTTTGGAATCCCACGTGTATCATATGGCGTACCTACTACTAAAAATGGTCCATACCTAAGGTTATATATATTGTACAACTATACCAGGCTGCTAGTATTTTAGGTGGCGTTTGAATTTGACTTTTGAAAAGTAATGTGTTTAATTGAATTTATTTATAGAAGAATTAATTTTGAAAAGAAACAGTTGTGTTTAGAAAGTATCACCAAGACTCTCAAATATTATAACCGTTTCATTTGATTAAAAATAGGCTAAATATTTACTAAAATTATTTCAGATAAGCTGAAATGATAAAAGAAGTTAAGCATGTGTATAGGGAAGCAAACTATGTAACAACAAGAATAGTCCATCTTGTAATAACTCTCTTAATATAAGTATTCGTATTGGGCAAAAAAGAAAAAAAATTATTTGTCCACTAAAATACCCGCCCACACCCACACCCACCCCCAAATAAACATTGACTAGTTATTTTGTTCACGAGAGTAGGGTTTAATATATACGTACGTTGGGTACGGTCTATATTGATATATAGTTAGTGAAACTTTTTAACTTAAAAATATATACTTCTTAGCTTCGCTTAGTGGATAAGAAAAGAGTGCTAAGCACAAAAAATTAAGTTAATCAACAAATCATGAATTAACATTGTATGCCAGATACATCATTCACTATCCCTCGAATGAATTTTATATAGTTAACTTAGAATTACCCGAAGAAAAAAAAACTTAGAATTATAAAACCTCAACTATTTTACCTTATCTTTGATGACTAGCTAATCCAATTTCAGAAAAATGAAAGAACATATTTGTGTTGTATTTTCTTTTTTTTTTTTTTGGGGGGAGGAGGGGTGGCAGAGGCGGACTCAGGATTCTGTTATGTCGAAAAAGAGGCAAACTCGAAAATAAACAAGGTAAAGAACACCAAATTTTAACGTGGAAAACCTTTCAATTCGAAGGTAAAAACTACGGGATCACAAAGATCTAAAGCTTCACTATAAAAATAAGAGGGTTACAAAAGTTCTCCAAATTGGCTACACAACAAGTGTCAAACACGGAGCAACAATAGCAATAAGAGGAACAACTAATCAATTGAAGAAAGAGGAGAATCCACAAAAATAAAGCGGTTGTTCGAGGCTCGAAATCTGATGCTACGAGCCTCCAAGTCCGATCTTCACCGTTCAAATCCAAGAGAAGATGTTACGAACACTCAGTCACAATTTCAGCCCGATCCAACGGTTAACGAATAAAAACGTGATCTGAATGTTGGCTGGTCGGAATAAAAATCTACAGCAAAACAAATATTTTTCCTCTCTCTTCTCTCTTGACGAAAGCTCTCTCAAAAACCACTCTTATGTGCTTAAGTCTTTCAAAGACTTGTATTAATGAGGATAGAATAATTCTCCAAGATTGTCCTATTTATAGATCATGAGTGGTGCTTTCTCTTTAAGCCAAAACCCACTCAAAATAGGAATAAACCGAATCCAATTCCAAATAGGAATGGAAACCAAAAGAGAATAGGATTAAGTCATTGGGTCTTTGGTTGGACAACATGGGCATGTGCCCAACAAACTACCCCTTCAGCCAAGGGGACAAATGTGTCTTCAAGTAGAGGAACTATTGACAGGCTTCATGCCTGCCAATTTTCTGCAAAATTCATGTTTATCTGCAACCACCGCCTTTGTCAGCATATCCGAAGGATTTTCATCAGTGTGTATCTTCTCAACCTCAAATAATTTCTCTTCCACGGCCATTCTTATCCATTGATACTTTCTAGTTATATGTTTGGTCTTAGAATGAAAAGTGGAGTGCTTGGTGAGATAGATAGCACTCTGATTATCACAAAATAAGATGTACCTTGGCTGCTCAAAGCCAAAATCAATAATAAACTCCTTCATCCATAATAGTTCTTTGGCACCTTCTGTGACAACAATATATTCGGCTTCTATGGTGGATACAGCTATGCACTTCTATAGTCTAGATTGCCAAGAAATAGCTCCCCCTGCAAAAGTGATCAAATAACCGGAAGTGGATTTTGAATTATCAAAATTGCCTCCTAAATCAGAGTCTGTGTAACAAACAAGTTTAGGCTTGTCATTACCAAAGCACAGCTTCAAATTTGCAGTACCTTTCAAATACCTTAATATCCATTTTACTCCATCCCAATGTTCTTTTTCAGGATTAGAAAGGAATCTACTAACAGTACCAACTGCATGTGCAATATCTGATCTAGTGCAAACCATAGCATACATCAAGCTACCAATGACAGAAGAGTAAGGAATACGAGACATCTCCTTTTTTTCTTCATCGGTAGATGGACTCTAACTAATACTCAATTTAAAGTATTTAGCAAGAGAAGTACTAACCACTTTTATATCTGTCATATTGAACCTCTTGAGTACATTCTCAATGTATTGCTTCTGGGACAGAAATAACTCCTTTCTATTTCTGTGTCGGTAGATTTGAATGCCCAAGATTTTCTTTGATGGCCCCAAGTCCTTCATCGCAAACGATTTGCTCAACTGCTTCTTAAGGACTCCAATTCTGGATTTAATTCTTGCCAACAATAAGTATGTCATCCACATAGAGCAATAAAATAATAAAATTATCATCAGAGAACTTCTGGAAGAATACACAATGGTCTGAAGAAGTTTTCTTGTGCCCTTGTTCTTCTATGACAGATTCAAACTTCAAATACCATTGCCTTGGAGATTGTTTCCATCCATACAGGCTCTTTTTAAAATTTGCATACATAATTTTCTTTTCTCTTAGTTACAAAACCATCAGGTTACTCCATATAAATATCCTCATCTAAATCACTGTAAGCACGTGATTTTTGCTTTACGAGCAATCGCTCCAACAAAAAATAAAAATAGTGACAAATGATTTCGCTGTACAATTTTTGATTTTTTTTCGTGACATGTGTTATTAGTCGTTTGTAGGTCTGTCCATTTCGCATTTAGTCGTTATCAAACAAAAATACAAAAAATATGTGTCATTAAAAGAAAATTCAAAATATATATGTGTGTACCGTCTGTTCTAGGTTATGATTTAACTTACTTAAACATTTTATTTGGTATGATAATTATGTTGAAGTGCTATATTGTTATTTGTTTTAATTTCATTTTTTGCTTTATTAGTTATTTTTATTTTTTCTTTAAATTGGAAAACAAAAGAAAGAAAAAAAGAGAGTTGAAATCAAGTTGGGCCAAAAAAAAAATAAGACAAAAAAAAAACAGACCCAAACCAACGATCTGACCCGGTCCAAACCAGGCCTGCCCTGACCACCTCCCAAAACGACGCCGCATCATGCGTCTGATCTGGGCCGTTCAAACTCTCGATCCAACGGCTCAGGATCACTATCAGTAACCCGTTTCAAAACCCGACCCAGGAACCAATCCGACCCAACCCCTCATTTAAACCAAACGACCCCGTTTAACTATCAAACGACCCCGTCTCGTTTCTCAGCATCAGATCTAAGCCGTTGAGATCATCTGATCTAACGGCTCAGATCCAATCAGACTCCCCATATATAAACTCAACCCTTTACCCCGCACCCCCTATCCGAACCCCCCTTCAGTCATCTCCTTCCCCAACCCCTTCTCATCCCCGAACCCTAGCAGCCGCCCCAGTATCCCTCGCCATTAAAGTCGGCGGCATGAACGCCGATGACCGCCTCCTAAACACCCTAGGACCACCTCATTGTCCTGAACACGAATCCACTAACCACGAGCCTCGAATCACTTTCGTTCGTCTCGAATCTTCATTTGAAGATTTGAGTCGAACCCGGATCTATGACAAACCACCCCATCTTCATACCAGACACTCCCCTGACCTTCCTCGTGACCAAACCAAACTTGGTTTGGTCCGAATCTACCCACAACTCCCTAAAAATCAGATCTGGAAATCCAGACTTTAGAACACATGCACCTGGGGAATCCGGCCGGTTTGGACATGGGTTTGAGGTCTAATAGACCTTAATCAAGGTGTTCTCATGTGAGAACACCCTGATTAAAGTTTGTTCGGCCTCAAAAGTTTGAAGTTGAATCAGATTTGGGTCTGTTTGATTTAAACATTTTCGGTAAGTTTTCCTTTCTTTTGTGTTAGTTTTGATTAAGTGGTCAGCATGTTTCGTTGTGTTTGTTTGTTATTTTTTGTTATTTTTCATTCGGATTTCTTTCATCTCTGTAAAGACCTTTTATTTGGTCAATTGTTTTCTGTGTATGATTTGAATGTATTCTGTGATGTACATGTTCGATTAGATTAGTCGTCAAACGAATTAATTCATATAGCCCCAGTAATTGAACAAAAATTGTCTGATGCCCTTTAGGTCCCTGTATGTGTTGTTTATTTGAACGACTGATTATTACCCGTTATAATTAGTGTAGTCGACTTGATAAATGTCGTCGATTAGTCTCCTACGACTGAATGTTCAAATATTCTGAATGGGCCTGTATTGTGATTTGAATTGGGCATTGCCTGAATATTAGCTTGTAACTACCTTGTAAACAATTAAAAAGCCAGGTTGGGGCAGTTCTGAAATCGAATGGTCAAAGCCCAAAGTGCCCTGATACTGCAATGGGCAGGGCAGTGATAATCAAGGGCTAGCAAGGGTAGTCTGGGGTTTGAAAAGAACAAAAATGATTAGTTTAAATGAGCTGACAAGTAGGGTACTAATTTGGGATTAAATTAATGCCAATGGGGAACAAGACATAAGAGCATGGGAATTTAAAATGAATACTAAAATGAACCCATAACTCTTGATTAAAGAAAGCCAGGCGTGGGGAACAAAAGGGCTGGCATCAAAAGATGCTTAAGGATGGGCTTAATAGGGATGGGCAGACTGCAAGTTGCAGGAAGCAGGCAGCTTGGCTGCACTAGGTCGATTAGCTTATAAATAAGCTGTTTTAGAACATAAGGAGGGGCTGGAAATTTTAGTTTTGAGAGGGATTTTGTGAGTTAAAGAAAAGTGAAGAAAAACAGAAAGAAATTTCCAGAAAATACTGGTAACTGAACATTGTCCAAAACTGCATAAGAAATCAAGCTGGTCATCCTAACTAGGTTGATTACTGTTCCATTAAGAGAAGCCTGTGTATCTTCAGCTGTGATTGCTACTACATTGAGTTTTGTGTGCTGTACATTGAGTTGTAGTCTTCCTGATTGTTTGAAACTGTGCTGGTTGTGTACTGAGCTTTGGTGGTTATTGAATTTCTGTTGGCTATAGCACAAAATATTCTGGTTCTTTTCTCGATTGGTCTTGTTTCCTATCTTGCTTCCTGGGAATATTTGTCTGCTGTTCGACCAACGTGTGAGCTTCATCTTCGTGGCTATTTGGTTGTTGCTGTGTATCTGTTGTTGCTGTGTTTACTGCATACTGCCTAGCTGATCATTCCTTCCTTCTTTGTCCTCCATACCAGGTACACAATTAATACCACAAATGTAACTGAAAGTTTGAGCATGAATGCAAAAGAGAAGACCTGCAGATTGTTTTTTATATATATACATGAACTGTTACTCTAAATGTCATGAAATAGTTACATTTTTGTTTGGACAATAGAAGCAGCCTACATACTAAGTATATCAATGTAGGTTAACGAATGCTAGCCTTGTATGTATGCTGCTAGGTGAAAAAATATGCCCAGTGTAATAAGTTGTATTTCAGACTTAGTCTGATGGTGTAGTATATTCTCTAATGTAGGCCAAATAGGAAAGCTATCCGTTTTAGTTAAAGTTCTTTCTCCTTTTGCCATATTGTCACATAAATTGATAAACTCATTTCACAGAACAAAGAATCAGTTTAGGGCCTCAACCTCATGAAGGTCGAGCCCAAATCGAAGCAAACCAAGTAGGCCCGCGTCGAACAGGCAGAGGCCCAGGTCTGGCCTATCACGCATGGGCTGGATTTGGGCCTATAATTGTTTGTTCGGCTGACTGTACATACAGCCTCATTTCTGAAATTTTTTAGCTTTTCTGAATGTCATTACAAACAACTTGCAAGCATTTAATTAATTAGGACTATCTACTGTTTTCAATTGATAAAGACAAACACGACGAGAAACGTAGTTGTTATAGGATATCCTTTTAAAAAAAAATAAGAACGAGATGAGCCTCGATGAAAATAAACAAAACGCGCAGACGCGGGGCCCTTGTTTAAATGTGTATTATCAAAGCATCTAGGTTCCAGGACGGGTTGTTTAGCAAATCTCACAACTCTCCTAAAAATAACAATACGTTAGACTCTTTTAGGACGCGCCTTAATAAATCTTACCTTCTTAAACCCGGGTGCACATTTATGTGACCCAAATCCAATTCTCAACGGAGTCGAAATGTGTTTCTAATCACGGGTACATTGATTGTGGCGTGGTTCGAGGTGCGTGTCCATGACGTTGCAAATTCATTTTAAAAAAAATAATAAAAAATAAGAATGAGATGAGCCTCGCCAAATAAAATACAAATTGCGGGGCCCTCAGTAAATATTTGCTTTAAAAATTATTTGGACTTCGGGATGGACCGTTTAGTAAAATTCCACGGTCTTACCCAAAATAAATACGCTAGTCGCTTTAGGCGCGCCTTTAATAATTTAATTTCCTTAAACTCGGGTGCACATTGATGTGACCCAAATCCAAATCTCAACGGAGTCAAAGTGTGTCGACGACCACGGGTACATTGATTGTAACGCGGTTCGAGATACATTTTCACAACGTTGCAATTCTTGATAAAAACAGTAAATGATAAAAGCGGTTAAAAGTTAAATTTTGCACATAAGTTCACACTTGTATAAAATCAGATAATCAAGCCGAATATAACAGTTGAGCGACCGTGCTAGAACCATGGAACTCGGGAATGCCTAACACCTTCTCCCGGGTTAACAGAATTCCTTATCCGGATTTCTGGTACGCAGACTGTAATATAGAGTCATTATTTTCCTTGATTCGGGATTAAAATTGGTGACTTGGGACACCCTAAACCTCCCAAGTGGCAACTCTGAAATAAACAAATAAATCCCCTTTCGATTGTCCTTTAATTGGAAAAAACTCCCTTGTCCCCTCGCGGGTACGGAAAAAGGAGGTATGACTGCTCTGGCGACTCTGCTGGGGACTTTGACCCATAACCACTGGTTCAGGGTTAGAAATTCGAGCTTAGATAAATTGTTATATTTGGTTATATCTGATGTTCATATGTTTGAGCCTAATGTGCTAAATGTTGCTTTTACCGCTTTGATATTATCTGAACTGTATATAAACTGTGCCGAAACCCATCTCTTCTTTCCTCCGGGGAAAGGCTCGCTGGTCGAGACTCCCTATTCTGTTAGTGTCAATACCCGAAATAAGAAAGAGGACGGATAAGTTACGAAGCCGGACGGCCTTTTGGTTCCCGGTAAGTTGCCCCTCCTCGGCTCGAGTTGTCCGCTCGGGTACACTGTCTAGAACACTGACCCAGGTTTTGAACATAGAATAACGTGACTTCATGCCGGATCCCTAGTAGGAACGCTTATTTGCATCATGTTGCATATGACTTAGGGGACTCAACACAGGGGTTGGGTCCGTCTAGGACTAGCAACCTGATATGAAAGGACCATCCTAATGCATCCCATTTGTTTTCCGTGCATTTATTTGTCTCGAGCCCGCATGCTGACCAGTGTTTGAATAATGTGAAATTGAAAAAAAAAGAAAAAAAAAAGAAAAAAGGAAGGAATAGCGGTTAAGGAGTTAATTGTTTATTTTTGAAAAAAAGGCCAATGCCAAAATACCGTCAAAACTCTGCCGAAATTTTGAGAAAATGAAAAGAAAATGTCTTATTAGTTTTGTTTTATTAATTGCAAAGGAAAAATAGAAAAGAAGAGAAAAAAAGGGGTCGTCGTTCTGCTTTAATATACTTTTTATAAAAAAAATATATATATATATATATATATATATATATATATATAGTTTGTCCTGTCACAAAAATGAAGATGGAAAAGAGTCTTATTTTTGATATATATATATCTCTACATATATATATATAAATATAAATATATGTCTTTATTTGTGGCAAAATTACTTGTTTTGCCAAAAGTCATGAAAGTTTTTAGACCCTTAATTTTCAAAAAAAAAAAGGTAATAAATGTGCAGGGTTTTTCATAAAGTTTTATAAAAAGTATACGTCTAAATAAAGTTTTATTTTTTATTCACTTGGCATAATCACCCTAATAAATGTGCAGGATGAGCACGGTACAAAACGAACCTTTTTCAGTAATGACCAAGATCCCGTTTGAATTGCGGTTATGGTGGAACGACTTAGGCAAAGAAGGGCAAGACAAAGTAAGGAAATATCTGAAAGGTCTCCCGGACCTACTAAACGTTCAGCCTCGGGGTGATATCATCAGATCATTGGTCACTTGTTGGGATTCCGCACACAACGTGTTCCATTTTTCGGACTTCGAGCTCACCCCGACGTTGGAAGAAATAGCAGGGTACATCGGGATTGATGAAGCCCCTTTTAGGTTCAAATACTTGATTGCACCTAGAGCTGTCACGGTACACAGGTTTCTGGATTTCCTAAAAATACCTCGGACATTCCACCATCCAGATCTTGCCAAAGGATTCTGCAGTCTCCACCTCATATATGCTAGATACGGCCACGTGGGCGGGTTCAATAAGCCGGATTTCAAACTATGCAGTAGAGGCAACCGACAAAAGTGGGACGAACACAGGCTAGTGGCTTTTATGACAGCCTTTCTGGGTCTTATAGTGTTCCCTAGGAAAGATGGAAACATTGATCTAAAGATAACCGGGGTCGTCAATACTTTGCTTACCCAAGATAAAAGTACTCTGGCGCCTATGATTATGGCTGACATTTTCCGGGCTCTCACTGCTTGTCGAGCCAGGGGCGACTTTTTCGAAGGATGTAACCTACTGTTGCAAATGTGGATGACCGATCATTTATGCCATCGCTCCTCACTTTTGGGTTATGGTTCGCCAGAGAAAACTTGTATTGGAGAATTCTACACGAGAATCAAAGGGTTCAATTTACCTGAGGGAGTCACATCATGGACCGCATTTCTCCGAACTCTCACTGCCAGCCAAGTCCAGTGGACGCTCGGATGGTCACCTATCGAGGAAATCATATACATGCCGGCAACCCGGCCTCACTTTCTGTTGATGGGACTGAAAAGTATCCAACCCTATGCACCGTATCGGGTTTTGAGGCAACTTGGGAGGTACCAAGTGGTACCGAAAGATGAAGATTTGAGTACCCAAGTGATTGAAATCAGTCCGAACGGTCATTTCCCTGAAGAAGAAGTTCGCCAAATCTGGAGTGAATGCCAACATCTGACAGCAAACACTTGTGTGATTGATACGGCAAAAGGGGAAGTCGCCCCAGAATATCACGCTTGGTTTAGAGGTAGCCTGTCCTACGAAAGACCGGCTAAGAGGCCGCATCTCAAAGATTTCGTAGAATCATCCCAAGGGCAATGGAACTGGTTAGCAAAAGAGAAGGGTTATCGGGCAGAGATTGGCGATTTGAAGCTACAAATGGACAGTCTGAAATTCGATAACAGCGTACAAATCGCGGCGGATCGAAGCGAAAAGAATAGATTGATCCAAGAGAATGAAGAGCTTAAGGCCCAAGTCCAAAAATTGAGATTGTCTCTCGATGAGCAGCCCAGAAGTCGATCAGACCAGCGGTTGATAAAGGGTTTGAAAAGAGAGATCACGGAATGGCGAGACAGGTTAGAAGAATCCGAAAAGGTCATGACAGAGTTCAAGGCACGGTGGGGAACAAGAGTAGATAAGCATCGCCGATGTTTGAACCAATTGAAACGTGACCACGAGAAGACTGTGGCCAAAATAAAGAGGGAGATGGCTACACTTGAGTTTAAAGCAGTTAAGCAGGCCGGGGATTTCCAATCGGAGAGTAGATACTGTTACGACTTGTTGGCCCAAATGAAGGAAGAAGTGCGGCAGCTGAGGGATCAGCATATACAGGACTCACAGGTATTCAAGACGTGCAGTGATCAGATAAGACACCTACTCATAGAGAAGAAAAAAACCAGAGACAAGATCAGGGCCATTGCCCATGCCATCATCAGAAGGTGTCGACGGTGTGAAAACATGACCTGCGTTACCGTTCTCCCAGTAGTGATGGGTTATGTCAAACAGACCATGCACGAGTTGGAGCAGCTCGAAAGGGATCTCGCACCTAGAACCGCGAAAAGGCCGAACGATGCCTCGCGGGTCCCTAAGTTGGAAAATTAACCTCTGGTCGAGTCTTGTTTTAGTTGAGCTTTGATGTTTTCCCATATGTTGTTTTCCATTTCTCCTTCAATCAAATAGGGTCAAAGAACCGTGGAGTCTGTACTGTTGCTATGTTGTTTGAAGCAATGTGTAATAGCAAATTTTGATAATGAAATTAAGTGACTCCGGAAGAATTTCTATGTGTCTTTACTTTGGGGCAGAACTACGCCTGGTCTGATTCACGCGGGGACGTGATACGTAGGCAATCCCCATAAGATTCGACCGCTTTTAATAAATAAAGAAAAGAAAATGTAAATAAAATAAAACGCAGAGTTTCGCAAAATACTTTAAAAGAGACGAATGAACAAGCCGGGATGACGCATGTGGTTTGAAGCAAAGCATGTAGAAACGGTTAACTGCCTAGGTGCATTGCATCCTCTATGTGTTATGATCAAATCTGTTAAGCTCTAACACTAACAAAGTTTGTTGTTGTCTGATACCAGACAGTTAGTTGTTAAAGAATTCTGGCAACACATTCATACCAAACCAGATCCAAAGGACCGGTAGCAACAAGCATGACTACTTCTGAGAATAGTAATGAGGAAGAAAGGCCGATGAGCCAGTTGCTAAAAGAGGCAATGGAAAAGATTGAAAGGATGGGACTAGAGATGCATGCAATGCAGCTAGCCCTGGCCAAAACGCAAAAGAGCCCTGAGACACTGGGACACATGCCGGAGTACCCTCACTCTGGCCCTTCCACAAGCCGCCCAAATCCCCTCTATCATCAAGAAAGAAGCCCTCATGATTCCCAAGCTCCACCACCCCATCAACCTCTCCCAACACCCAATATTCCCATTTTTGTGGGACCTGCATCAGCCCCTTTGCAGCGAACGACCAGTGAGCCATTGTTTCAGGCTCACGATACACAATACTATCCCCCTGAGCCTACATTCCATGCACCCGAACCACAGGCTTACAATCCCCATCTGGAAGTACCGGCAGAGGTTGAGAAGCCGGTTAAGGCCCCTGAACAGGATGAAGTGTTAAGAAAGTTCAAAAGCCTGGAGCAATCCTTCAGGAACTTGCACGGGCTGGGCAATCAAGTCAGCGTGGCATACAAAGATCTGTGCCCTTTCCCAGATGTCCAACTCCCGGCTGGGTTCAAGATGCCCAAGTTTGATTTATATGAAGGGCACGGTGATCCCATGGCACATTTGCGGGGATTCTGTAGCAAAATGAGAGGGGCAGGAGGCAAGGATGAGCTTTTGATAGCTTATTTCGGCCAAAGTCTGAGTGGATCTGCACTGGAATGGTATACCAGGCAAGATTTCAGCAGGTGGTACACGTGGGATGATCTGGCGCAGGCTTTTGCAGGTCATTTCCAGTACAACCTGGAGATAGTCCCTGACCGTCTCACGTTATTGAGAACTGGGAAGAAACCCGGGGAAAGTTTTCGCGAGTTCGGGTTCCGCTGGAGAGAACAAGCAGCTAGAGTCGATCCTCCCATGAGAGAGGGAGAGATGGTGGACTATTTTTTGCAGACATTGGATCCAACCTACTTTGGTCACTTGGTGACAACGGTTGGAAAATCTTTCAACGAGGTGGTCAAAATAGGGGTCATGATAGAAGAAGGTTTGAGGTCGGACAAGATCTTAAACTATTCGGCACTTAAGGCCACAACCCAGGCTATTCAAAGCGGCACGGGAGGTGCGCTAAGAAGAAAGAAAGAAGAGGTTGCCACGATCGAGGCAGGCAGTTGGTCCAGGGCTGGCAGGCCGCACTACAACCAACCCAGGCCTCACAGGTCAAACTACCCATACAACCCACCACAAAATTTCTATCCACCTCGAGAACCACATTGTTCCGTACACCAAGCCCAGGTATACACTCAGCCTCCGGTTCGCCCACAATGGCGCGCACCGGCTCCCCAGAACATATATGCACCACCACAAAACACTTACCCTCCACCAAGGGCATATAGAAATCCTTCAGGGGCAGGTTTCCGGGGAAATCCAGATGCCAGAAATGACAGGTTGCGGAAGCAAAGAACCTTCACCGAACTGGGAGAAACCTACACCGCTGTGTTCCACAAGCTGCGGCAATTGGGTTTGGTTAGTCCTGTCCATACTCGGGAACCAAATCCCCCGCCTCAGAATTTGGATCGTTCAATCAGTTGTGAATACTGTTCAGGGATGCTCGGGCACGATACCGAGAAGTGCTGGAAGTTAAGGCATGCCATACAGGATCTTATTGACACCAATAAGATCGAGGTCCAGACACCGGAGGCTCCTAACATCAACCAAAACCCACTGCCAGCGCACCACGAAACTCACATGATTGAGTTGGTGTGTGAGGGAGGAGAATTAAGAAAACCCTCACAAACAGTGATGATGATCCAAGCTGCCCCAAAAGAAGTCTTAACCAGTGGAGGAACAAATGTACAGTCGCAGGGAGAAGGCGTCAAGCCGGTAGTAATATGGGGGAAGAGCCCGTCCGTCATAGCAAGCAAACCCGAGCCAAGCAAGTTGGTAATACCAGGGATCCTGCCCACACCGGCAGTCATGTTGAAAGGGGTATGTGGAGAACGGGTGACCATAAAGCCGGTGGTCCAACTGCCAATGCTTGACAGCAGGGCTGTGCCCTGGAAATATGAAAAAGCAGTGGTGACGTACCAAGGAAAACAGGTGGAAGAAGTCAGTTGTGAAGCGCAAGGGCTGACTCGATCAGGTCGATGTTTTGCTCCGGTGGAGTTAAGAAAAACCAACCCAGTGGCAACCAAGAAGCCAGTGTCAGAAGAAGAGGCTGAAGACTTCCTGAGGAAGATGAAAGTGCAAGACTATTCTGTGGTTGAGCAGCTGAGAAAAACACCTGCCCAGATCTCACTATTGTCATTACTCCTCCATTCCGAGGAACATCGTCGGGCCCTGTTAAAGATATTGAACGAGGCCCATGTACCCAGTGAGATTTCTGTAAACCACCTGGAAACCATCGCCAGCAAGATTTTCGAGGTGAACAGGGTAACATTCTCAGATGATGACCTGCCGGTGGAAGGTACGGAGCATAACAAAGCTCTATACCTAGCTGTCAAATGTGAAGACTCGGTGGTAACTCGAGTATTGGTGGATAACGGCTCAAGCGCCAATATTTGTCCATTATCCACCCTGGACCAGTTAAAGATTGACCGTGGAAGAATCCGGGAGAATAGCATCTGTGTCCGGGGGTTTGACGGAAACGGAACCGCCACTGTGGGGGATGTTGTACTTGAATTAACCATTGGTCCGGTCCTATTTACCATGGAATTCCAGGTGTTGGACGCCACGGTATCTTACAACTTGCTGTTAGGACGACCTTGGATTCATGCAGCTAAAGCGGTGCCTTCCACCCTACATCAGACAGTGAAGTTCGAGTGGGAAAGACAAGAGGTCGTGTTGCACGGTGAGGATACAACATGCACCATGGGCGGAACCATTGTGCCTTTCATAGAGACCACTGATGACAAGGGTCCTTGGGTCTACCAGATTCTCGATACAGGGTCGGCCAACAAAATTTCTGAAGGAGAAATCATCCCGCACCCTAGGGTGGCTGCCGCAACAGTCATGATGGTATCAGAAATGCTGGGTAATGGGTTTGTGCCGGGAAAAGGCCTGGGAGTTGAACTTCAAGGGATAGTCCAACCTGTCTCCCTTCCTAAGAATCTGGAAACTTTCGGGTTGGGGTTCAAACCAACCGCAGCAGACAGGAAGCAAGCGCGAAAAATGAAGAAGAGGGTCTGGTCTCTGCCTAAACCAGTGCCACGCCTCTCAAGGTCTTTTGTTAAAGCTAGTGCCAAGGGGTCAGCGATCCCAAAGATTCGAGGACCTTTGATCGGCATAAGTGAAGACCTGAATCAGAGTTTTGAGAGACTATTCGCGGATGTCAGTATGGTGGAAGCTGGAGAGGGTTCCAGCAGAGCAGAGATACAATTCGTGGGGCCTGAGGCCAAGACCAACAATTGGACGGTTACTCCTCTTCCTGTCCGAGGGGAGTCTTGGTAGTAGGCTTTGATTAATGTTTTGTTTGTTTGTTTGTTTGATCGGATTATTCAAGGGTGTAATCCCAATTTTACTTTCGTTTTGTAAAAGTGTGAACCCTTTTTATCCTGCAAATTTAATAAAGTTCTTTTCTTTTGTCCCATTTTAATTTCTTGTTTTGTTCTTTTTCTTTCTGAACAGTTCTCTTTTTACTGGTCCTAATGACATGGCATGCACAGCGGATCTTCGACCTAGTCTAATAAATCAATCTGAATCTGACTCAATGATGCAAGAGGTCGTTTGTGATAATGAATCCGAATGTGACGAAGGGGAAGCCTTCGAAGAAATAAACCGAGAACTGTGCCAATTTGAAGAGAAACCCAAGCCTAACCTAAATGACACTGAGGCTGTGAACCTAGGAGACGCTGATAACATCCAAGAGACCAAAATTAGCATCCACATTGAGCCGAATGTCAAAGCAGAATTGATCGAAACTCTCAGGGAATTCAAAGATGTTTTTGCATGGTCATATGATGATATGCCTGGATTGAGCACCAATTTAGTGGTTCACAAACTACCCACTGACCCGGCATACCCTCCGGTCAAGCAAAAACTAAGGAAATTTAAAACAGAAATGAGTGTGAAAATCAAAGAAGAAGTGATCAAGCAGTTGCAATCGAAGGTCATTCGGGTCACTCGATATCCCGAGTGGCTGGCCAATGTGGTACCAGTCCCAAAGAAGGATGGAAAAATCAGGGTGTGCGTCGACTACCGCAACCTCAACAAAGCAAGTCCCAAGGACAATTTCCCGTTACCCAACATTCATATCCTGATCGATAATTGCGCTGGGCGCGAGATCGGATCCTTTGTGGATTGCTATGCGGGTTATCATCAAATCCTAATGGACGAAGAGGATGCTGAGAAGACAGCGTTTATTACGCCATGGGGAACCTACTGCTATCGGGTAATGCCGTTCGGGTTAAAGAACGTCGGGGCAACGTACATGCGAGCAATGACTGCTGTGTTTCATGACATGATACACAAAGAGATTGAGGTGTACGTCGACGACGTGATCATCAAATCTTGGCGTCAGGAGGACCATGTGGCAGACCTAAGGAGATTTTTCCAAAGACTCCGGAGGTATGATATCAAGCTTAACCCGGCCAAATGCGCATTCGGGGTTCCATCAGGAAAGTTGCTAGGATTCATCGTCAGTCGACGGGGGATTGAGTTAGACCCATCCAAAATTGAATCCATCCGAGATTTGCCACCGCCAAGGAACAAAACAGAGGTAATGAGTTTGCTGGGTAGACTCAATTACATCAGCAGGTTCATCGCTCAACTCACAGCAACTTGTGAACCCATATTTCGGCTGCTGAAAAAGGATGCTGCGGTAGGTTGGACGGCAGAGTGTCAGGAGGCTTTCGACCAAATCAAAGGGTATCTGTCTAATCCACCCGTATTGGTCCCGCCTAAGCCCGGGAAACCTCTAATCCTTTACCTGACGGTTTTAGAAAATTCATTTGGTTGTGTACTGGGGCAACATGATGACACAGGAAGGAAGGAGCAGGCCATCTACTATCTTAGCAAGAAATTCACAGTGCATGAGGTCAAGTACACTCAACTCGAGAAAACGGTGCTGCGCCCTAACTTGGGTAGCTCAGAAGTTGAAGCACTACCTGTCTTCATATACTACTTATCTCATATCCCGCTTGGACCCATTGAAGTATATCTTTCAGAAACCTATGCCCACGGGAAGGTTGGCAAAATGGCAAATTCTGCTCACAGAGTTTGATATCATCTATGTGACGAGGACGGCCATGAAAGCCCAGGCGCTGGCAGACCATTTGGCCGAGAATCCCGTTGATGAAAAATACGAGCCCTTAAGAACGTATTTTCCTGACGAAGAGGTGATGCATACGAATGAGTTGGAATTACCCGAGGAACCAGGTTGGAAGCTTTTCTTCGATGGAGCTGCAAACGCAAAAGGGGTTGGAATAGGAGCAGTACTCATTTCTGAAACAGGACGGCATTATCCTGTTACGGCTCAACTGCGCTTCTATTGCACCAACAATATGGCCGAATATGAGGCTTGCATTCTGGGTCTGCGCTTGGCTGCTGACATGGATGTCCAAGACGTCTTGGTCTTGGGAGACTCGGACCTCTTGGTACATCAAATTCAGGGTGAATGGGAAACACGAGATCTAAAGCTCATACCATACCGACAATGCTTGCATGATCTGAGCAAGCAATTTCGATCGGTAAAGTTCAAACACATCCCGAGAGTTCACAATGAGGTTGCGGATGCCTTAGCCACCTTAGCATCAATGCTGCACCACCCTGACAAAATGTATGTTGATCCTCTACACATCCAGGTCCGTGATCAGCACGCCTACTGCAATGCCATAGAAGAAGAAGCAGATGGCGAACCCTGGTTTCATGATATCAAGGAATACCTCAGGATGGGGATATATCCAGAACATGCCTCTGGGGACCAAAAAAGAGCCCTTCGGCGTTTGTCGAATGGTTTCTTCCTCAGTGGAGGAGTATTGTACAAAAGAACCCCGGATTTGGGATTGTTGAGATGCATAGATGCCGGGCAGGCAACGACGGTTATGGCGGAAGTACATGCCGGAGTTTGTGGGCCGCACATGAGCGGATATGTATTGGCAAGAAAGATCCTTCGAACAGGGTGTTATTGGCTCACCATGGAACACGACTGTATCACTTTCGTGAGGAAATGCCATCAGTGCCAGATACATGGAGACTTGATTCACTCTCCGCCAACAGAGTTACATACGATGTCAGCACCCTGGCCGTTTGTAGCATGGGGCATGGATGTCATTGGGCCCATCGAGCCAGCAGCGTCCAACGGTCATAGGTTCATTCTAGTGACCATTGATTACTTCACCAAATGGGTTGAGGCTAAAACCTTCAAATCAGTAACCAAGAAGGCAGTGGTGGACTTTGTTCACTCCCATATCATCTGCAGATTTGGGATCCCAAAAGTGATCATCACGGATAACGGTGCGAATCTTAATAGCAGCCTGATGAGAGAGGTATGCCAACAATTCAAGATTGTACACCGCAATTCCACCCCATATCGTCCCAAGGCGAATGGAGCAGTCGAAGCAGCCAACAAGAATATCAAGAAGATACTGCGGAAGATGGTGGAAGGATCCAGACAATGGCACGAGAAATTACCCTTTGCTTTGTTGGGGTACCGCACTACCGTCCGGACCTCCATAGGCACAACTCCTTATTTGTTGGTGTATGGAACTGAGGCCGTGATACCAGCGGAGGTCGAAATTCCGTCCCTCCGAATTGTCGCTGAAGCCGGGATTGATGATGATGAATGGGTAAAAGCTCGATTGGAACAGTTGAGCCTGATAGATGAGAAAAGATTGGCAGCAGTGTGCCATGGTCAACTGTATCAGAAGAGAATGGCAAGAGCGTATAATAAGAAGGTGCGCCCCAGGAAGTTTGAAGTAGGGCAGTTGGTATTAAAGAAGATCCTCCCACATCAGGTCGAGGCAAAAGGCAAATTCGCCCCAAATTGGCAAGGGCCTTATATCGTGACCAGAGTATTGTCCAACGGTGCTTTGTGTTTGACAGATGTCGAAGGTAGATGTGTCGACATGGCTATCAATTCAGATGCAGTCAAGAGATATTATGCGTAACTTCTTCAATTATGGCAATTTTTGGTTTATTTGTTTGTATTTGGCATTTGTTGAATAATGAGATGACGGAGGCAATTCTTTCTTCTATCCAAACACTTTTAACCCTCGCTTCCCCCTTTGAGCCTTAAGCAATTTTTTCAATACCCCTCTCTTGGAATCACTAATGGGAAAGATATGAAAAAAGAAACGAAAAGAAAAAGAAAAGAAAAGAAAAGAAAAAGACATGAAAAAATGAAAAGAAGGAAAAGAAAAAGGAAGAAGATAAAATCACAAATAACAAAACCGTGGGAACTACGTTTGACCTGATTCCTCAAAGAGGATACGTAGGCGCCTCACGGCTCGGTCATAGTATGCATCATAGCAAATATAGGATGCATAATGTACATAGTGTGCACAATATAGCACAATGTGCGTAACGCACGTAACTCAACATAAGCGTAAAAAATAAATTCCCCAAGCAAGAAAACCGGGGCAGAGGTTATGTTTTAAATTCCAACAAAGGTCTGATTCCAAAAGTTGTAGCACATCACCCTTCAAGTTGTTTTCATTTTTATAGCCCTTCTTCAATCCCACACCAAAACCAACATCAACATCCAAAAGACCTCCCGATCAATGTTCGAGAGATGCCAAATCCGGCAAATAAGACCGAGAATAATACACTGATCCCCAGCAAAGAAGAGGATCGTGAGACTGAGAATGAATTGATAGTCAAAGGAATCTCCAGAAGAGAGGGTCGTATCTACAACGCCCCGATTCATCGAAAGAAATAAAATGAGAGAGTCTCATCGGTGAAAACCTTCGCAGGCACCGAGAGGCGATGTAAGATGAGGGATATGAAATGAGAGAGTCTTATTGGTGAAAACCTTCACAGGCACCATAAGGCGCCGGGAGATGAGAGAAAAGAGAGAGTCTCATTAGTGAAAACCCCTCGAAGGGCACTATGAGGCGACAAGATAGAGCAGCAAAAGCTACCACATTCGCAACAAGATGAACATCCATTTATCATCCCCAGCAAGTCAGACCATCGGGCAAATCGATTGATACAAATAGACTGGGTCGGGAATCTATGGTGCACGTCATGATCACGGGGACCAGTTGTGTCCTCCAGATAAGTTCTTTGGATTGTCTCCTCCCACAAAATATTGGTTCAGAAAGTTTTTCTCTTTTCCATATCTTTGTTTCTTTTCCTAAAATGTGTCTTGAAAGGATTTTTCAAAGCTTACTACCAGAAACCGAAGGGGAATTCATCCCAATGCAGGATAATACAAACAGTCTTAAGGGCCGGTCCCAGGCAATGCAGTGATTGTGCCCGGAAATTTTTGGAAGAAGTAAGCTCCAAAAGGGAGTGGTTTCGGGAGTTAGAAGCAGACTCCCACATCATGTGTTTAAAAAGAAAGCAGAAAAGGGGATAAATTGAAAACCAATCCCCAGCAGGCTAGAGACCCCCAACAGGCAACTTTGCCCGCCAACCAATTATGGGGACAAAGAGCAAGAAAAGAGGAAGAGAGAAAAATTGCTCGCCAGAAAGGCACCCTCTACCACCACGATTAAAACTGACCAAATCCTTTTGTCTGTTGCAGGGGAACAGAGGATTGATGAGGGCAGCAAGATGCAACGCCATGGAAGTCACCAAAAACCGGGGCAGAAAATTTTCTGCCGATTGTCGAAAATTTTCTCGGAAGAACGGGGAAACAATTTCAATACATTTAAGTTCTAGGTCGCCCACCAGTATAATGCGGGAATACTTTTAAGTTCTAGGTCGCCCACCAGTATAATGCGGGAATACTTTTAAGTTCTAGGTCGCCCACCAGTATAATGCGGGAATACTTTTAAGTTCTAGGTCGCCCACCAGTATAATGCGGGAATACTTTTAAGTTCTAGGTCGCCCACCAGTATAATGCGGGAATACTTTTAAGTTCTAGGTCGCCCACCAGTATAATGCGGGAATACTTTTAAGTTCTAGGTCGCCCACCAGTATAATGCGGGAATACTTTTAAGTTCTAGGTCGCCCACCAGTATAATGCGGGAATACTTTTAAGTTCTAGGTCGCCCACCAGTATAATGCGGGAATACTTTTAAGTTCTAGGTCGCCCACCAGTATAATACGGGAATACTTTTAAGTTCTAGGTCGCCCACCAGTATAATGCGGGAATACTTTTAAGTTCTAGGTCGCCCACCAGTATAATGCGGGAATACTTTTAAGTTCTAGGTCGCCCACCAGTATAATGCGGGAATACATTTTAAGTTCTAGGTCACCCACCAGTATAATGCGGGAATACATTTAAGTTCTAGGTCGCCCACCAGTATAATGCGGGAATACGTTTAAGTTCTAGGTCGCCCACCAGTATAATGCGGGAATACTTCTAGCTCTAGAAATCGGAATCAGTCATCCCACCTAAAGACGGAAGGGTACAACAGAGATCCCCAAACGGGAAACAATAAAATCCCCAGCACCAAGAAGCAGACAACTGCAGAGGCAAGCGCGCAATTCAAAAGGAAAAGAGAATGCGTCTCAAAAGAAGCGTCTCAAAAGAAGCAGTTCGGGAACGCTATGGCACGCCCAACATAACAATTCTGATGAAAAGCCATACCGCTGAAGAAACCATTGAAAGATTTAAGGAAGAAAGCCATGTTCCCAGCAAATCAAGCAAAGTGATGAGAACTGACATTCAGAAAAGGTGAAGGACCAGCATCATCTCCAAGTTCACAAAATAAAGGCGTCAGAGGAAAGCATTAGCCGACAAGAAAGCAAGACAACAAGAACAAGTGGGAGATAGATGAGATCTCATACTCTAGCTTAACTTCTTGTTTTTCCTTTTAGAGCAATGTAACAGGGAGATCGGTTGAGCAGTAGCATCCTACAGCAGCATGCAACAGCGCACAACAGCAGCAAGCAACACAGTCACACGGTAGTCCCAGCTACCAAAATTTCCCGAACTACATTGACCTGATTCCTGTTTCAGCCCAGGATATGTAGGAAACCTCTGAAGCAAAGGTTCGGTCAAATCTTTTTCAAAAAATGCTTCACACGGAGTATTCGGACGGGCAAAAATCGCTCGCTTATCTTTGCGCGAAAACCCTTCGTGTCTTCGTGCAAAGAGGGGCAGCTGTAAGCACGTGATTTTTGCTTTACGAGCAATCGCTCCAAAAGAAAATAAAAATAGTGACAAATGATTTCGCTGTACAATTTTTCGATCTTTCCGTGACATGTGTTGTTAGTCGTTTGTGAGTCTGTCCATTTTGCATCTAGTCCTTATCAAACAAAAATACAAAAAATATATGTGGCGTTAAGAGAAAATTCAAAAAAAAATATAAATATACGTGCATCGTCCGTTTTAGGTTGTGATTTAACTTACTTAAACATTTTATTTGGTATGATAATTATGTTGAAGTGCTATATTGTTATTTGTTTTAATTTCATTTTTTGCTTTATTAGTTATTTTTATTTTTTCTTTAAATTGGAAAACAAAAGAAAGAAAAAAAGAGAGTTGAAATCAAGTTGGGCCAAAAAAAAAATAAGACAAAAAAAAAACAGACCCAAACCAACGATCTGACCCGGTCCAAACCAGGCCTGCCCTGACCACCTCCCAAAACGACGCCGCATCATGCGTCTGATCTGGGCCGTTCAAACTCTCGATCCAACGGCTCAGGATCACTATCAGTAACCCGTTTCAAAACCCGACCCAGGAACCAATCCGACCCAACCCCTCATTTAAACCAAACGACCCCGTTTAACTATCAAATGACCCCGTCTCGTTTCTCAGCATCAGATCTAAGCCGTTGAGATCATCTGATCTAACGGCTCAGATCCAATCAGACTCCCCATATATAAACTCAACCCTTTACCCCGCACCCCCTATCCGAACCCCCCCTTCAGTCATCTCCTTCCCCAACCCCTTCTCATCCCCGAACCCTAGCAGCCGCCCCAGTATCCCTCGCCATTAAAGCCGGCGGCATGAACGCCGATGACCGCCTCCTGAACACCCTAGGACCACCTCACTGTCCTGAACACGAATCCACTAACCACGAGCCTCGAATCACTTTCGTTCGTCTCGAATCTTCATTTGAAGATTTGAGTCGAACCCGGATCTATGCCAAACCACCCCATCTTCATACCAGACACTCCCCTGACCTTCCTCGTGACCAAACCAAACTTGGTTTGGTCCGAATCTACCCACAACTCCCTAAAAATCAGATCTGGAAATCCAGACTTTAGAACACATGCACCTGGGGAATCCGGCCGGTTTGGACATGGGTTTGAGGTCTAATAGACCTTAATCAAGGTGTTCTCATGTGAGAACACCCTGATTAAAGTTTGTTCGGCCTCAAAAGTTCGAAGTTGAATCAGATTTGGGTCTGTTTGATTTAAACATTTTCGGTAAGTTTTCCTTTCTTTTGTGTTAGTTTTGATTAAGTGGTCAGCATGTTTCGTTGTGTTTGTTTGTTATTTTTTGTTATTTTTCATTCGGATTTCTTTCATCTCTGTAAAGACCTTTTATTTGGTCAATTGTTTTCTGTGTATGATTTGAATGTATTCTGTGATGTACATGTTCGATTAGATTAGTCGTCAAACGAATTAATTCATATAGCCCCAGTAATTGAACAAAAATTGTCTGATGCCCTTTAGGTCCCTGTATGTGTTGTTTATTTGAACGACTGATTATTACCCGTTATAATTAGTGTAGTCGACTTGATAAATGTCGTCGATTAGTCTCCTACGACTGAATGTTCAAATATTCTGAATGGGCCTGTATTGTGATTTGAATTGGGCATTGCCTGAATATTAGCTTGTAACTACCTTGTAAACAATTAAAAAGCCAGGTTGGGGCAGTTCTGAAATCGAATGGTCAAAGCCCAAAGTGCCCTGATACTGCAATGGGCAGGGCAGTGATAATCAAGGGCTAGCAAGGGTAGTCTGGGGTTTGAAAAGAACAAAAATGATTAGTTTAAATGAGCTGACAAGTAGGGTACTAATTTGGGATTAAATTAATGCCAATGGGGAACAAGACATAAGAGCATGGGAATTTAAAATGAATACTAAAATGAACCCATAACTCTTGATTAAAGAAAGCCAGGCGTGGGGAACAAAAGGGCTGGCATCAAAAGATGCTTAAGGATGGGCTTAATAGGGATGGGCAGACTGCAAGTTGCAGGAAGCAGGCAGCTTGGCTGCACTAGGTCGATTAGCTTATAAATAAGCTGTTTTAGAACATAAGGAGGGGCTGGAAATTTTAGTTTTGAGAGGGATTTTGTGAGTTAAAGAAAAGTGAAGAAAAACATAAAGAAATTTCCAGAAAATACGGTAACTGAACATTGTCCAAAACTGCATAAGAAATCAAGCTGGTCATCCTAACTAGGTTGATTACTGTTCCATTAAGAGAAGCCTGTGTATCTTCAGCTGTGATTGCTACTACATTGAGTTTTGTGTGCTGTACATTGAGTTGTAGTCTTCCTGATTGTTTGAAACTGTGCTGGTTGTGTACTGAGCTTTGGTGGTTATTGAATTTCTGTTGGCTATAGCACAAAATATTCTGGTTCTTTTCTCGATTGGTCTTGTTTCCTATCTTGCTTCCTGGGAATATTTGTCTGCTGTTCGACCAACGTGTGAGCTTCATCTTCGTGGCTATTTGGTTGTTGCTGTGTATCTGTTGTTGCTGTGTTTACTGCATACTGCCTAGCTGATCATTCCTTCCTTCTTTGCCCTCCATACCAGGTACACAATTAATACCACAAATGTAACTGAAAGTTTGAGCATGAATGCAAAAGAGAAGACCTGCAGATTGTTTTTTATATATATACATGAACTGTTACTCTAAATGTCATGAAATAGTTACATTTTTGTTTGGACAATAGAAGCAGCCTACATACTAAGTATATCAATGTAGGTTAACGAATGCTAGCCTTGTATGTATGCTGCTAGGTGAAAAAATATGCCCAGTGTAATAAGTTGTATTTCAGACTTAGTCTGATGGTGTAGTATATTCTCTAATGTAGGCCAAATAGGAAAGCTATCCGTTTTAGTTAAAGTTCTTTCTCCTTTTGCCATGTTGTCACATAAATTGATAAACTCATTTCACAGAACAAAGAATCAGTTCAGAGCCTCAACCTCATGAAGGTCGAGCCCAAATCGAAGCAAACCAAGTAGGCCCGCGTCGAACAGGCAGAGGCCCAGGTCTGGCCTATCACGCATGGGCTGGATTTGGGCCTATAATTGTTTGTTCGGTTGACTGTACATACAGCCTCATTTCTGAAATTCTTTAGCTTTTCTGAATGTCATTACAAACAACTTGCAAGCATTTAATTAATTAGGACTATCTACTGTTTTCAATTGATAAAGACAAACACGACGAGAAACGTAGTTGTTATAGGATATCCTTTTAAAAAAAATAAGAACGAGATGAGCCTCGATGAAAATAAACAAAACGCGCAGACGCGGGGCCCTTGTTTAAATGTGTATTATCAAAGCATCTAGGTTCCAGGACGGGTTGTTTAGCAAATCTCACAACTCTCCTAAAAATAACAATACGTTAGACTCTTTAGGACGCGCCTTAATAAATCTTACCTTCTTAAACCCGGGTGCACATTTATGTGACCCAAATCCAATTCTCAACGGAGTCGAAATGTGTTTCTAATCACGGGTACATTGATTGTGGCGTGGTTCGAGGTGCGTGTCCATGACGTTGCAAATTCATTTTAAAAAAATAATAAAAAAATAAGAATGAGATGAGCCTCGCCAAATAAAATACAAATTGCGGGGCCCTCAGTAAATATTTGCTTTAAAAATTATTTGGACTTCGGGATGGACCGTTTAGTAAAATTCCACGGTCTTACCCAAAATAAATACGCTAGTCGCTTTAGGCGCGCCTTTAATAATTTAATTTCCTTAAACTCGGGTGCACATTGATGTGACCCAAATCCAAATCTCAACGGAGTCAAAGTGTGTCGACGACCACGGGTACATTGATTGTAACGCGGTTCGAGATACATTTTCACAACGTTGCAATTCTTGATAAAAACAGTAAATGATAAAAGCGGTTAAAAGTTAAATTTTGCACATAAGTTCACACTTGTATAAAATCAGATAATCAAGCCGAATATAACAGTTGAGCGACCGTGCTAGAACCACGGAACTCGGGAATGCCTAACACCTTCTCCCGGGTTAACAGAATTCCTTATCCGGATTTCTGGTACGCAGACTGTAATATAGAGTCATTATTTTCCTTGATTCGGGATTAAAATTGGTGACTTGGGACACCCTAAACCTCCCAAGTGGCGACTCTGAAATAAACAAATAAATCCCCTTTCGATTGTCCTTTAATTGGAAAAAACTCTCTTGTCCCCTCGCGGGTACGGAAAAAGGAGGTGTGACAATCACCATGAAGAAAAGCAATCTTGACATCCATATGCTCAACCTCTAAATCTAGACTTGCGGCTAAGCCTAGAACCACATGAATAGAAGACATCTTCACAACAGGGAGAAAATTTCATCAAAGTCAACTCCCTTCTTCTAGCCAAAACCTTTAACAACTAACCTCGCCTTGTATTTAGGCGCAGAGGTATGGTTATCTTTCTTTATTCTGAATATCCATTTGTTAGATAAAGCTCTCTTACCTTTCGGTAATTTCACTAACTCATATGTGTCATTCTCATGGAGTAACTTCATCCCATCTTCCACCGCTTTGATCCAGTGATCTTTGTGAGTATCTTGTATGGCTTCATCATAATTCTCAGGTTCTCCCATGTCAGTCAAAAGTACATACTCTTTAGGAGGATAACGCATGGATTTTTGCTTCTCCCTTGTAGATCTTCTAAGAGAGGTTTCAGAAGCATTCAAAGTAGTTACCCGTGCAGGAATTGGTTGTTGATCAACCATAACTTCATCAACTGGAGCATCCATTACATCTACACCATGATGATCATTTTGATCTTGATCACTATCTCTATCATTGTCTTGGGTTACTTCATGTGCAATAGGTGCCTTAGCAATTGAAACTGGATCAATATCAACTAAGCTGTCATTACTCTGAGAATCTATCTTCTCAGCTTTGTCAATATCTTCAATATTTTGGTCTTCAAAGAATATTTCATCACGACTTCTAATAATTTTATTGCCAATTGGATCATAAAAATGATACCCAAACTCATCTTGACTAACCGATAAAGATGCACTGCTTAGTTTTGACATCCAGTTTTGATCTCTCATCTTTAGGAATATGCATAAAAGCTTTACACCCAAAAACTCTCAGGTGATCATAAGAAACATCTTTGGCAAACCAAACTCTATCTGGGACATCACCATCCAAAGCAACTGCAGGAGACAAATTGATAACATAGGCAACAGTGTTAAGTGCTTCCGCCCAAAATGTATTTGGAAGTTTAGCCTCTGAAAGTAAGTATCTAACTCTCTCAACTAGAGTTATATTCATCCTCTCTGCCAAACCATTCAATTGAGGTGTCTGAGGCGGAGTTTTCTGATGACAAATTCCCTTTTTCTTGCAATAGTTATCAAAGGGACCAAAATATTCACCACCATTGTCAGTGCGAATACATTTTAATTTCTTCCATGTCTGTCTCTCAGCTAAGACCTAAAATTCCTGAAACACGCTAAGTGCTTGATCTTTAAATTTCAAATGATACACCCAGAGCTTACGAGAATGATCATCAATGAAGGTCACAAAGTAAAGTGCACCACCTTTTGAATTTACTTTAAAAGGACCACACAAATCAGAGTGTACTAGCTCCAATAAATCGGGCTTTCTTGAGGGAGGATGACTATGAAAGGAAACCATTTTCTGTTTGCCAGCTAAATAATAGATACACCTTTTCAGCTTTGCTTGATTCACTCCAGAAAGCAAACTTTTCTTAGCCAAACACGTAATCCCCCTCTCGCATACATGACTCAATATTCGGTGCCACAATTATGATAAAGTATCACTTTTCACCAGATTTATGGAGTCATTAAGAATAGAGCCTTGTGTCACATATAACTGACCAGACTTGACTCTTCGAGCCACTACTAACGAGCCCTTGGTGAGTTTCCATTAGCCATTAAAGAGAGCATTGTGGTAACCTTCATCGTCTAATCTTCCCGCGGAGATCAAATTGAAAGGAAAGTTTGGAGCATGCTTTACATCTTAAAGAACTAACGTTGAACCATTATTAGTTTTCAAACAAACTGTGCCAACACCAAACACCTTAACTTCACTGGCATTGCCCATCTTTAACACTCAAGAATCAACATGAGTATAAGATGAGAAAAAATCTTTTTTTGGTGTGACATATGAGGTAGCTCCAGAATCTACTATCCAGCTCGTCTCATGGAAAACCAAATTGATGACATTTTCATCATAAGCAAAAAGAAGGTCATCTCGAACAATAGCAGCAACATTGTTCTCGTTATTTTCACCTTTCTTTCCTTCTCTAGTGTCTTGATTCAACTTGCGGCAAAACTTTTTGATGTGTCCTTTCTTGCCATAGTGGTTGCATGTAATATTATAGTATTTGGACCTTGACTTACTTCTACTTTTACCTCCATTCCTTGAGCCTCTTGTGCTATCTCTCCCCCGGTCTTCTGTAACCACGATATCTACTTGTGAGGACGAGCCTTGAGATTTTCTCCTTACTTCCTCGTTCAACACACCACTCTTGGCATATTCCATGGTCACCTTACCTTTAGGAGCTGAATTTGTCAAAGAAATACGAAGAGTTTTCCAAGAGTCTGGCAGAGTATTAAGAAGCTAAAGTCCTTGTATCTCATCATCAAAATTAACTCCCATTCCAGATATATGATCAAGGACGCCCTGAAAATCATTTATGTGATCAAGGATAGGGCTGTCTTCCTTGTATTTAAAGGTCACCAATTGCTTTAGCAGAAACTATTTGTCGTTCCCGGTTTTTGAAGCATAAAGAGTCTCTAGCTTTTCCCACAAAGATCTCGCATGTATCTTGTTCACAATATGGTTGCGAATATTATTTTCAACCCATTGTCGTATATATCACCATACTTGTTGGTGCTCGAAATCCCAATCTTCATCGAATATACTCTCGGATTTATGAGCTGAAAAAACGGGTAGATGCATCTTCTTCACGAACAACAAGTCTTTCATTTTGCTTCTCCAAACATTATAATTTCTCCCATTTAAACATACCATCTTGCTCATATTCGCCTCCATTCCTTAACAAACCAAATAAATAACCAAGGCTCTGATACCACTGTTATGTCGAGAAAGAGACAAACCCGAAAATAAAGAAGATAAAGAACACCAAATTTTAACATGGAAATTCCTTCAAATCGAAGGTAAAAATCACAGGATCACAAAGATCCAAAAAAGCTTCGTTATAAAAACAAGAGGGTTACAAAAGTTCTCCAAATTGGCTACACAACAAGTGTCAAACACGGAGCAATAATAGCAACAACTAATCAATTGAAGAAAGAGGAGAATCCACAAAAATAAAGCTGATGTTCGAGGCTCGAAATCAGATACTACAAGCCTCCAAATAAGATCTCCACCATTCAAATGCAAGACCAAGATGTTGCGAATACTCAGTCAAAATTTCAGCCTGATCTGATGGTTAATGAATCGAAAAACGTGATTTGGATGTTGGCTGGTCGGAATAAAAATCTACAGCAAAACAAATATTTTTCCTCTCTCTTCTCTCTTGACGAAAGCTCTCTCAAAAACCACTCTTATGTGCTTAAGTCTTTCAAAGACTTGTATCAATGAGCACAGAATAATTCTCCAAGGTTATCCTATTTATAGATCATGAGTGGTGCTTTCTCTTTAAGCCAAAACCCACTCAAAATAGGAATGCGAATCCAATTCCAAATAGGAATGGAAACCAAAAGAAAATAGGATTAGGCCATTGGGCATTTGGCTGGACAACATGGGCATGTGCCCAACAGATTCGGCGGTAGCAAAGGCACCATGATATTTAATATAAATTTATCACTGTTCATAAAGATTAGTACATGTGCCTATGCTAATATCTAGCTATTTTTTTATAGACATTTGTAAGAATATATAGAGTTGTTACTAAAATTTTCGGGTGCCAATAACCCCTCAATTCATCATATTCGTCTGCCTCTAGAGGTTGGTGAGTATATATCATATATGGACTAGAGTATACATATCGAAACCAACTTGAGTTTTTCGTGAATTTACTTCTTTATATTTTGATGGTTAGTAGTGGAATTCCTGGCTCCACCCTTGGTGAAGAGGACAAACAAATTCGAGGATCAAAGCATTATCACAAAAGAAATTGGAAAGAAGGAGTCGATGTTAGGTTAAGGGACAGTTCCAGGGTTTTGGGCATCCTAAGAGATGATGTTGATTGGGTGAACATTCAGACCTCAAGATTTATAGTGTCACACCTCCTTTTTACACACCAGGATGACATATAAAGAAGTTTTTCCAATTTAAGTGACATTATTCGAAATGAGATTATTAATTTATCAGAGTTGCCACTTGGAATGTTTTAATTGGTGTCCTAAGTCACCGGTTTATTTTTTAATCCCAAATTGAGGAAATTCGTCTTTCCTTTTGAAGTTTGTGAACCAGAAATTCTAAGTAAGGAATTTTGTTAACCCAAGAGAAGGTGTTAGGCATTTTCGGGTTCCGTGGTTCTAGCACGGTCGCTTAAACTATTATAATTGACCTATTATCTGATTTTAATACATGTTTTAGCCTATGGTATATTTTAACTTATTAACCACTTTTAATTATTTTAGGAAGATTCCACGTTATTTCAAACACGCCATGAACCACGCCACATGAAATGCACCCCCGCGGTCCACGACACATTTTGTTTAACGTTATTGAGAATTGGAGTTGGGTCACATAAATGCACACCTTAGTTTAAGGAAATTAATTTAAATACCTCGCCTAAAGCAACTACGCACTTTTAAGTTAATGACAAGGTTTGCGAGGGACATGAAAAATTCAACTAATGGCACACCTCGATTAAAGGGTTAAAATTAATTAAGTGAGGGTTATGGGTTTTGGGATTTTATTCGGCATGGCACGCCTCGAATTATTCTATTAAAAGGGCTTCTAAATTTAGTTTTGAGGGCCATAAATTATATATTTGGCTAATATGGCACACCTCAAACTAATTAAAAGAAACTAATTAATTAAAGACTAAGAGAATTTGAATTTTACTTTTAAGCGAATGGTTTAAACTAACTTCATCATTAACAAACTCACATTAAAAGAAGTCGGGTATTCAATTATTTGGAAAACCTAAGCCTGCCGCAAGCCCAAGTGTCATTTACGAAATTACATAGCAAAACCAAAAGAGAGCCGATTTCCCATGAAACCCAAATTGAGAGCAGAATTAACAAGAGCGTTTTCGCCTAAATGGGCTAAGACAGTGGCCAGCTGTGAGGCCTTTTGCAAGAGTCTGCATTGAAATAGCTACAAAATCTCTGATGATTCATCTAAATTTTCCAATAAAATCACGAATGGAAATGAAGTAAACACGCTTAAACTGAAACGCTTAGCCTGAAACATGTGCTATTTGACTTGGGCCTATGTCTGGCCTCATTCAAGGACCAGTAGCCACGTTACCTCATGTTAGCCCAAGTTTGCTTTACACATTTTTAACACAAATGGAAATCCAATTTTAATACTATGTTGCAAATGCTCAACCTTATTACAACTCATACATAATTGATCTCTACTATCAAAACGTAATGAAATTCAATTTCTAGTCAAAACACTTAACATGATTTCAAAAGATATGCACATATTTAATGATATAGATTCAACTGAAAGAGTTCATTCATCTTTAAGGACAAAACTCGAAACAGACTAAATCATTTGTGAAGATTACTCTGAAATTGAATATCACTAAGATTGCAACATCTTACTAAAAAAAACCTAAAGTTGTATCAACTATCTCACATGGAGCTCATACATTACAGTATAACTATCCAAAATTCAAGAGAAGGAATTCAAAAACAAGCTGAAACTACAAGCACAAATAAGAGTCCAAATACAACCCTCACCATAGGTCTCAATGTTCATGGCATAACATCATTTCTTGGCATGCTAAAACAAAAGAAATGAACTGACAAGTTGATTTAAAAGACAAGAGAAAACATCAAGTAAATATGAAGCTCTTCATTTCTTCAAATCAAACGAGCCATTCTTACATGTTCAGAATCAGAGATGTGTACCTGGTTACAGCAACAAAAAACAAGAAAAATGAGTTAGGAGTTTAAGAAAAAAATAACAGCAATAGTCAGCAATGGAACAGTGACCAAAACCAGCAAATCAAACCAAACTTCAAACCAATTTGAACCCTTTTAAACCCAGATACACGATCTTGGAACCTTTTTTTTTGGAAACTCTAACTGACAGAAGAAATCAAGGCACCAACAACCAAGCCAATTTTCAGCATTTCGAGCTTAAAAGAGACTTAGCCGTTGCTGAATTTTTAGTGTGTTTTTCAATTCTCCCCCAGAATCTGACTTGATTAGGAAGTAAGAGCCTTTTATAGAGAGCAACTAAGGCAACAGAAATAAGTCAAGTTATTTGCCAATTACCCTTTTCAAATTTTCATTCTTGCTAGTTAGTCCTTAGTTGAAAAATCTGTTTTCTAAAACAGTCCCAAACCCACCTTCCTAGAAATTTCCTAAATCAGTTACTGAAGATTCTCCTGCTTAAAATCCCCAAACTAACCTTGTAACCCCTGTTAATTACCCTTAAGACCTCATGAGTCAAATTGACCCAACCAAACAAAACAGACGTGGGCTTGCAAACACCCGGACCAATCCCTCCTTTTTGGGCTTCTGTTGACAGAACCCAAATTCAAATTAAACTCAAAAATCATGAAATTAATGGGCTAAACAGAATTGCCCAAGAACCAGAACGCCTTAAAAATGAAACCAAAAACAAAAAAGAAAAAATGAGCTACTTAAAACTAAACATAAGAAACAAGACAAACACAACTAAACTTGCTCTTAATCTAATCATGCAACAAAACATAGATTAAATGAAGAAAAAAAAAAGAAAAGGGGAGAAAGAAAGAGATGAAAACGGGAAGAAGCATAAAAGAATGGAAAAAATAAAAGGACGAGGGTACCTAACAGAAGATGCAAAAGAACATGGCTTGGAGGACCTCAGATTTCCTGATTTTGAGCCGAAATTGGTATTCATCGTGGGTTCTTGTTAAGAACCGACGAGAAACAACAATTACAGCCCTAACCAGTTATCGAATGCTTGAAAAATTTAGGAGATTTTTGTTTTTCGCTTTTCTGCCTTTTTTAGATCTGAAATTGGCTTCGTTTGGTATTGATTTGAAGGAATATGTGATGGCTTGGGGGTCAGGGGTGAGTGAGGGTTGTGTGGTGTTTATTTGGGGTTGATTGGAGGTGGTGTCGCTGGCTGGATATGGTGGAGAATTCATGGCGGCGCTAGGTTTTATGGAGAAGATGAGAGACAGAAGTAGATGACTACTAGGTTAATAAGAGGAGTTCGGACACTTTTAAAGGGGGATGGGAAAATAATTTGGGGTCGTTGGATATAATGGAACGGAGGGCTAGGATCGATTTTAAGTGTGGAACTCCAAACGGTGTCGTGTTGTTAATAAGAAAGGAGGACCGGTTGGGGGCACGAGTTTGGGCCAGGTTGAACGGGTTTTAGGGGAAAAATCGTTGGGGGAAAATCGTTTGGGCCTGGGGGAAAATTAATTAAAATGGCCCAAACCAGACTTCTTTACTTCTTTTCCTTTTCTTTTCAATTTCAAATT
Source organism: Nicotiana sylvestris (assembly GCF_000393655.2). Lineage (NCBI taxonomy): Eukaryota > Viridiplantae > Streptophyta > Magnoliopsida > Solanales > Solanaceae > Nicotiana > Nicotiana sylvestris. The sequence continues at coordinate 207,757,083 of NC_091064.1, read as the reverse complement.
TCCTTTTTCTTTTCCAAATTAAAATTAAAACCTAAATTAACTAAATTAACCTATCAAATTATATTAATTACTCAACATAGTATTTATAATAATTAATTAAATCCTAAATTTAAAGAAAAAACTATAAAATTCAAAATTAAAGAGCTAAAATGCAAAATGATCTATTTTTTGTGATTTTTCATATTTCATAAAACAACTAATTTACTAATTAATCTAAAATATAAAATTAAATCCTAAATGCAAATGCAATGTATTTTTTTATATTTTTTATGAATTAAATAAAATTAAACATGCACAGCAAATGCAAATAATTAGAAGAATTTTACAATAATTCCTAAAATAACAAACAATTAAAAGAAAAATCTAATTCTTTAAAATTCTGTAGGAGTAATTTATGTGAGGCAAAAATCACGTGTTCACATATAGTAATATAAATCGCATGTTTGACATTTATTTGGGACCATACAACCAAAACCAAATGTTCCGCACCTTTCACTAGTCAAGCAAAGTGGCCATTCCTACATTTATTTCTATCGTACATACTAAAAAGGGGAAGAGGCTGGAGAGGGAAAATATATTATTTGTATTTAATTTTAAGGATTCAGATTCAATATTCTATTACATCTCATTTAATTTAATGAATTTGAAATATATTATTTGTATTTATTTAGCAGGCCAGGTATACACATAGTTATAGGATTACTAGGTTTAGACAATTTCATAACTTATTCACTAGATCCGCCATACACTCAATAAATTTCAACTTAAATGGATATATTTTATGGTTTAGAGCTTATCTTTTCCTTTTTAATCCACTTTATTTTCTTTAAAATAATATAAATTATGATTCTGCATTTTTTTCCTCACAAGGTAGGGGTAAGATCAGCGTACGCACTACCCTCCCCAGACCTCACAGTGTGAATATTATTGGGTATGTTGTTATTGTTATTATTATTCTGCATTTTTATTTCAACGAACGTAGAATTACATTAACCGTTGTAATGCAAAAAATTAATAAATAAATAAATCTCGCCTTCTATTAAAAATACAAGTAGTTAAACAACTGAAAAGATAGTGGTTGGGGAGATGGTGTAACATGACCTCATATCTTATAAATTGCACCAATTAAGGAGGTCTTTTATGGTTTAAAAATTTAGATGAATAAGTTGAAGATTTTATTTTATCATTCATCTCAATCCTTTTAATTAGATGGTAAATTAAAGAAAGTACTCGCGTTTTGGTTAAATATTTTTATGTGCTATTAAAATCAAGTATCTTCTAATTAATAATATATATTTAAATTTTATATGACATTAATATTTACTCCATTTAAGATGGTTCAAAATATTTAACGTAATTAATTACTAACATTATTTCGTAGTATAAAGTGATAGGTCGAACTACAATGATTCATTGAATGGGCCAAACTGTCAACGTCCGTACACTTTGACGTAACAGTTCCTACTTTTGGTGACCTCACTTTTAAGTACTAGATTCTCTGCCAGCTGTTTTTTATTTTTATTTTTTGTTTTCTCATTTTAGCTTATTGCCATATTCAATACAAAATAAAAAAATGCATTTAATTCAAATTGACGTATTGCCAAAATATATTCAAATTTTTAAAAGATTGATCTTTAGGGCATGCGCGTTGCGCGTGTATCTCATGTTAATGAGTATATATTTTTTTTAAAAATTACATTCATTTTAAACTGAAAATTTTGTTTCAGTTATCATTAAAAAAAAGTTAGAAAGGTAAGTTTTTAAAATAATTACTGTTCGGTATTTTCCTATACATATGCGATATTTTCCTATTTTTAATTTGTATGTAACTGTGCTTTTATTTAGAACTCCTTTATTATATACATAGCTAACGTTTTTATATATATGTCTCATTATTTAATTATACTAGTCTTAGCGTACGCGCTTTGTGCGTGTACCTATATTAATAAATACACAAATTTTAAAACTTACATACATGTTATTGGATAATTTGTTTGAGTTATAAAATATAATTTAAGATTTTTTTTAAAATAATAAATATTATTCCTATTTAGTTAGCTTAATAAATGAATTAATTTTATTTAGATGCCTTATTGTTATTTTGTTTGGACTTATGTCCAAATTTATGAAAATTGTTGATATTTACAATTCTTTAAATATTTATCAAATAACATAAATTAAAAATTAAATCTCTTGGTCTCTTAAAACTTTGCGAAAGAAAAAAATTTGCATTATACCTCTTAAGAATTTGATAGTGACAATGTAAAGCTTAAAGAATGAGTAATATTGAACTAATATTTTACAAGAAAAAACTTAGTATAAAAATTGTAGCAAGACGTTTTCATTTGTTAGACTGAATGCAAGAAAGAAACAAATGATAACTCATTTATAATCTAGTTGCCTTCTACAATTTTACCTTATTGCTTAAAATTTATTTTTTCACCGATTTGAATCTTTTTTTTTACTATAATTATTTTTCTATATTTTATGATTTCTTTCACTGTTAATATTCTTCTTACAAAAATAAAATTTATGTAATTTAAGTGTTTTGACAATTTAACAAAAAAAATTCTTATATGATAAATTTGTAAAATAATTGAATCGGATTCGTTTACTAACTAATTAATTCAAAAACTTAATTATTTGTTCTCAACACTAAAAGAAATAAGTTATTTTTTCTTAATTCAAAATTTGAATATTTGCTCATTCTAATTTTTAAATATTTGAGAATAATTATAATTTTTCCACTAAGAATTCGATTTATAAATAGTAAGAAAAACATATGTTTTGAATCTTTATGTTTTCAGAATTCGTTGCGTGCTTGACTCCTACATAATTTTGCTAACTCACGTTTTGCATAATAAAGAATCTTATAGGAATAGTTCAATACATCTTTAATATTAATGGGCTTTACATAAGGAAAATTTTAATAATAAAATTTTAGTTGATTTTAAAATCCTAAAATTAGAAAAATAATTAAATGACTATTTTATCTAGTATAAAATCTATTTTTAAAGGGCAAAATTGACGAATGATATTTCGCTAAGGACTTTTATGCTGATATGTAGATAAAGATTTTAATGCCTTAATGAGATGTACAATTGCTCCAACTACACCAAATAGTTATGATATTTTGGGACGGTTCTAATTAAATCTGTCAAAATGTTAATGTAACATTTCAAGAAACGAAGAGAGAAGAAACCAAAATCAAAAATAACAATTTATTAAAAAAACTTATTTTGCCTATTTTTTCGCTTTTGAATATCAAATTAGACGATAAGTAACAGAAATAGACTAAAAAGTATAAAACTTACGTATAATTTGGATTTGCCCAAAGATAAAATTTTATTATATTTAACTATTTAAGTTCAAGCATAATTTATATTATTTATAATAAAACAAAAAGGGTAAAGACATAAATAAATATGCCTGACGGGGATTTGGCTAAAGATAGAATTTATTATATTTAACTATCTTAGTTTGATACTAAATATGATTAAATTATTTTTTATCAAAATAAAATGGCCAAAGACTTGGAAAAATATTGCCTAACGTGCGGTTCTTAACATGGTTAAGAAGAAAAACTTGGAAACTTTGAAGGATTTAAGAAGAGTCCTAATATTTAGGATCTTGTACATAGTTAAAATAAGGAAGTATTTAATAAATACTATATTTTTAGTTGATTTCAATGTTCAAATTTTTAGGAAAATAATTAAATGACTATTTTGTCTAGTATGAACTCTATCTTTAGATGGTAAAAAAGGCGAACGACATTTCGCTAAAGGCCTTCGTGTTTTTAATATAGTATAGATAAGTGTTAAGTATCAATTAATGGTTATTCTATCATGTCAATTGGTTTTATATATGTAAGGCAACTTGCGTAAGTTCAACTATTTAAGTTAGTATTCAATTTTATGTCTTTATTGTCTTATTGCAATTGAAGTGGTAAAATCTAAATAGAGATTAAACACAACTCAAAAAGTAATTAATGTCATGATTAAAAAGTCAATCCGAGCACGTAAAAATAAATTGCTTATATTCAAAGAAAGAGACATGGAAACCAAAACGTGGAATGATAGTTCTTTTATGGAAGTGTTTGCCTATACAATTCAGAAAAAGGAAAGAATTTATGATTAAGAAAAAATTAAATGACAATTCCGATATACTAGGAAAATAAATTAATGAATATTTCTAGATATTAAAAAATAATTAAATGACTATTTTGTCCAATGTGAACTCTATTTTTGAAGGATAAAGAAGACGAATGACATTTTGCTAAGAGCCTTCATTCTTTTAATATAATATAGATATAGATAAACTTCTCAAACAACATATACTCGACAAAATAATTTTATGGGACTTGTACCTTTTCTCTATAAAACCTTCGGAATAACCAAAACGTTGTATATATTAATATTAATCGACCTATTCCCTTGTAAGAGTAGTAATAATACAAATTCTCAAGCTTTTCTTTCTCTATAAAATAGAAGATTAGAATTTAAAGTTTATAATTTTTAAATTTTAATCCTTTTTAAGTTACTAGAGAATTTTTTATTTTAGGGCTAGCCCACTGGGGCGACCTTAGGCTAGCACCTCTTCAAAGTGCAATGAAAGTCATCAGCCTGGATCATGAGCCTTATTGATCGCCCATTGACCCGTCCAGGTAAGTTTTGTTGTGCATTTGCTCTAGGAAAAGAAAAAGGGAAACCAATAACAGTCATATATATAATCTTTCCTTATCACAACTTTATTAAGTCTAGCTACTCGAAATATTTAATTTATAATATAAAATGTTAATTATGTACTTTATGTTATGATTTTATATTCCACTCATCAAGTAGTCATCGTAGTTTGCCGATGTGCATTAATAGCTAGTGATAACATTCAGTTTTACATTAATAGTCTCTTTAACGAGAGATCCTGGATTAAATCACTCAAACACCAGTGAGGGATTTTGGAATTTACTATGTGTAAGATTCGGGAAAGGGCGTAATATTGAGCATATTATATGCCATGGTATGGAACATTTTTTTTATTAAAAAAAAAATATCGAGCATTTTTTGTATTTTCATTTGCTTCGGATTTCTTATTGGAGTGCTTGTTGTTGCTCTTCCTTCTAGTTTTCCTAAGCCGAGAGTCTACCGAAAACAACATCTCTATCTTTTTAAAAATTAGGGCAAGGTATGCGTACACACTACCCTTCACAGACCCCATTTGTGAAATTGCACTGGATTTATTGTTATTTTTATTTTGTATTTTCATGATTTATATGCATAAGTTTTTAATTAGATAACGATATCTTTTATCATTGCACCAAGGATCTTCTTCCGATCGATTAAAATGAATTTATTACACTAAAATTTCAATTAAAATTACATCACCGATACATGCATGTGGCACGTACGAGAGGGAGAAAAAGGCTGGATCGTTGGGAAACATACTTATAGAGGAACATGGTGTTCTGGTAGTTCTATTACAGTTTAGTTAGAACACAGCTTTCACAAATTAAAACAACAGACCAAATTATTACAGCTATTGCCTTTACTAATTTCTATCTAAGTTGCTATCATTACTGTAATTAATACACTTAATTAAACCGCCATTCCCTTTTGTTTCCAACTGCCAATTATACCCCACTTCACGTTCTAGATTATACATTAATCATGTTCTGTTAAATAGATATCCGTGTTTGTTGGGAAGCGTATCAAGCTAATAGAAAGAAAAGAATATTTAAGAGAGAAAAGCAATAAATTGCACAAGACAAGACAAGACAAGACAAGATTTACGTGGTTCGGCAATTTTTGCCTACTCCACGGCCACACAAAGAATAGCTCTTTATTAATTGAAGAAAGAAAGAAAAAGTTTTGGGATGATCTACAAATGAAAATGTAGACCCCTATTTATAGGCATTTGAATGCCCTGCCGAGGTAAGCGCTTACATCATAAGAATGCCGAGGTAAGCGCTTACATCACAAGAATGCCGAGGTAAGCGCTTACATCACAAGAATGTCGATGTAAGCACTTACATCATATTTTCACCTCTTTTTGATTTTTCTTTCTTTTGTTTTGTCTATTTTCACATACAACAATAGGTTTGATCCTATCAATCTCCCCCTCAAACCTATGTTACATAAAGAAAGAAAATAAAAAAAGATTTGCTATTCTCTGGTGGCGCCTTCACGCTATCAGTCTTGAAGGCTAACTGAGGCAGTGCACAGCCCCAGTTTGTCAACACCGATAACTTTGGTCAACATGTCTGATGGGTTCTTTGATCCTGGTATCTTCTGTAGGGAAAGAGTTCCTTCATTTATCAACTCTCGGATATGATGATACCTCAACTGGATATGCTTCGATCTTGCATGAAACACTAGATTCTTGGCAAGATGAATTGCACTCTGGCTATCGCTGAAAAACTCACAATTGTCCTGCTCTTTAAGAAAATTCTTGAGCCAAATCATCTCTTTTCCAGCTTCTGAGATTGCCATGTACTCTGCATCAGTGGTAGATAGAGCAACACTTTTCTGAAGTTTGGACATCCAACTAAAAGCAGTACCACCCAAGGTGAACACGTAGCCCGTGGTACTTTTTCGACTATCCAGATCGCCGCCTAAATTTGCATCAGCAAAACCTTGTAAGATAATATTGCTCTTTTTAAAACAAAGTGTCATACCTGTAAGCACGTGATTTTTGTCCTATGAAAGAATTACTCCCAAAAAATTTAAAATAAAATAATTTTCCTTTGTGTGCAATTTTTGTTATTTTTGTGTGGTATTTTTGTATAATTATTTGTATTTTTATGAGTGCATGTTTATTTATTTTAATTAATAAAAATATAAAATATATCACATTTTCATTTAGTATTTAATTAAGTTTGTTTTACAAAAAAAATGAAAGCCACAAAAATAGGAATATTTTGCATTGTAAGCATTTAATGTCAAATTATGCAATTTTTGTTTTAATTGGTGTTTAATTGTGTATGATAATTTTTGTTAGGAGTTTTAATTAGTATTTTTGGAGTTAATTTAGTTTGTAGCTCAATTTAGAATTTTAGTTTTAACAAAAATAAAAAAAATAAAAAAATGAAAAGCGGGCTACAAAACGTTAATATTTGAATTGAGTCTAATATAGCTATTTTGACTATTTTACCTCATTTCGTCGCAAAAAAAAAATTACAAAAAATATATATGTAAATTTTAGCTTACGTATTTCTCATAAACTTGAAAAAATACAAAAATAGTACCTTATTTTTTATACTTTATATAATTTCGAAAATTATAAAATATGTAGTTTTATTAATGTTTTGTAGTCATTTTAAACTTAAAATATATAGAAATAGTACTTTATATTTTTTATCGTTGTACAATTATAAAAAAGAAGAAGTTATTAACGTTTTGTAGCCGTTTTAATCTTAAAAAATACAAAAATAGTACTTTATATTTTATCTTTATATAAAAACGAAAATGACAAAAAATAGTTTTATTAATATTTTGTAGCTATTTTTAATCTCGAAAAAATATTTAAAAAGATATAGTTTTGTTTTAAATATTAGTCTTTTGGTAGCTATTTTGCTTGCATAGGATTAGTTGAGCAACGTCGTGTTCTTAATCTCGGGTTCGGGCAAAAGAATAATATTTGAGTTTAAATTACCCGTTCTTAGGCCTAATTTTCGGACCTGACCCATAATAATCCGAGTCCACCACACATGGGGGACACGCGTGGGGAACACGGACGAAACCCCACACACGGGGAACCCCACCACGCGTGGGGGACACAAGTCTTGAACCCCACCACGCATGGGGGTCCATTTCCTTGGCAAAAGCTACAAAAGCACACAGATAGATTTTTTTTTTTTAAAAAAAAAAGGGGATTTGGATTTTGAAAATTAAGGGGCTAGCACTGTTGATCTTCTTCTTCCTCAACAAAAGAAGAAGAAACGAGAACCCTACTGTCAAAAAAAAAAAATAGGGGATTTGGTTGTGTGAATTTGACTTAAGGATTGGTTGTAGCTGTGTAGTGATTTGGTGTAGTTGTAAATCAGAGAGGTTTAAATACATATTGCTAAGAGTGAGGGCAAGACAATAATAATAGGGGATTTTCAGGGGTATTTTTGGGTGTTAAAAGATTTAAAATGATTAGTGTTAGTAGCCTGCCAGTTAATATTCAGTGTATAATTAATGAATTATTTAATGAAAAGGGAATTAGTAGTGCAGAATACACCCTGTCTGGTATCTTTAAGGGTGGAAAAATCAGAAAATAAGCATGAGATTAATGATAAAAGTGTATAGATGCACATGAGAGGGAATATACAGGCTGAAAGTGAAAAGCTTTGAATAAATAATGTTTAGTTCTAGCCTATAAATAAGGGGAGTTGATATAGAGAAGGGGACTGGAAAAAAAGGATTGAGACTGGAAGTTGAGAGAACAGAAATTTTCAGAACTTAAAAGTGAGAGATAGGCTAATTTTTCAGAACTAAAAATCAGTCTTTGAGAGCTAAAAACTGAAAGTGAGGTTCTTTTCTTTACTGCTGAAATCAGAACTTTGTTACTGCCATCTGTTGGATTGCGTTTAGTACTACTGATTTTCAGTCAAGCTTTCTGGGGTTTTCAGTTTGGTTCTGACCATTGTTACATTGGTTATTGCTGTTTTGTTGCTGTTATTTGCTGTGGGATTCTGTTGTTGTGCTACTGCTGTACATTGTTGCTCCTGACCTCTTTTCTCTATTTGTAGTTCGAATTCCAGGTACACATTCGAATCTTGTAGTGATAAAGCTTTGAAGTTGAAATGCAGCAATAAAATCGAACCGCTTCAATAAAGCAGATAGTAGACAATCTGGTCTATTTAGTTTTTTATGAACTGTTTTATTTTTTATTTTTTTATTATTTTTTTTGTATAATTGGATTGAAAAGAGAAGGAATCGTATAAATGGTCATGCGCTGATATAACATGAACCTTTCAATTTTATTAGATTAATGGGGTAAATCATGATAAGTAGCATATCTCTAGTTAGTTGTTTGTTTCCATGCATATATTCAAGTAGTCCATAAATGAGATAGAGTACTTAGTCAAAACCCAATTAGTATTTCGTTTAGATGGTTAAAACTAATTTCCATTAGTCCTCTTAAGTGATTATACTCTCATCAGTATTGGCATTAATTCATGTTACAAATAATCTCACATAGATAGATTGTGGACTTGATAAAAATGTAAAAATAAGGTGGTTGGGTAGTGTCAACATTATAGCTCCAATAATAATAATAAAAGTAAATAAATAAATAAATAAATAAAGGTCGTAGTCGATAATTTTATGTATTAATAATTAAGTATACTTACACTAATGTAGAGTAGTTTCAATAAAGTATAGTTAAATTGCGAATCCATTAGGGTTAATGAATTAGTCTATAGCTTTGATCATTTAGTTAACCTCACCACAGTTAAAAATGGCTAATTGTAGTAACGTTAGTCAATCTTGTACGTTTTTTATATACATAATTCCATTTTTAGTAATATTAGCTTATGGAATAAGGCGCGAAACAATTTTTCATTTTTACAAGTTCAAGTATAATTTTCGTTAGTATCTGTTGTAATCTATTAATTAAATAATTTACGGTTTTTTTTAGCATGTAATTAACTAGGATTTTTCTTTATTTAAAGACAAATAAAAATAGAAATGTAGTTACTTTCGCTTTAGGATTTGTCCATTTAAAATAAATGAGATGAGCCTCGCCTAGTAAAATATATAGATTGCGGGGCCCTCACAAATGTATGTGTTAATTACTTAGAACTCGGGATCGGCCGCTTAGCGAACTTCACGGCCTTTTCTCAAAATAACCCTGCGCTAGTCGCTTTAGGCGCGTATTTAATAATGTTATCTCCTTAAACTCGGGTGCACATTTATGTGACCCAAATCCAAATCTCAACGAAATCGAAATGTGTCTCTAATCACGGGTACATTGATTGTGACGTGGTCTGAGATGTATTTCCATGACATTGCAAATTCTTTTTAATAATGAATGAGACGAGCCTCGACAAACAAAAAATGCACAAGCTGCGGGGCCCTCTAAATGTATATATTAAAATACTTAGAATTCGAGGACAGGCCGTTTAGCGAATTTTACGGCCTTCCCCAAAATAACAAGACGCTAGTTGCTTTAGGCGCGCCTTTAATAATTTATTTTCCTTAACTCGGGTGCACATTTATGTGACCCAAATCCAAATCTCAACCGAGTCGAGATATGCCAAACAACTACGGGTGCATTGATGTAACGTGGTTCGAGATATGTTTCCACGACGTTGCAATTCTCGTAAAATAATAACAATAAGTAAGAAAGCGGTAAAAAGATAAAATTTTGCACATAAGTTCATATTTGTATAAAATCAGATAATCAAGCCGAATATAACAGTTGAGCGACCGTGCTAGAACCACGGAACTCGGGAATGCCTAACACCTTCTCCCGGGTTAACAGAATTCCTTATCCGGATTTCTGGTGCGCAGACTGTAATATGGAGTCATTCTTTTCCTCGATTCGGGATTAAAATTGGTGACTTGGGACACCCTAAATCTCCCAAGTGGCGACTCTGAAATAAATAAACAAATCCCGTTTCGATTGTCCTTTAATTGGAAAAACTCCCTTGCACCCTCGCGGGGGCGGAAAAAGGAGGTGTGACAGTTCTGGCGACTCTGCTGGGGATTAAAGACCCAGAACCACTGGTTCAGGGTTAGAAATTCGAGCTTGGAATAATTGTTCTATTTGGCTTTATTTATTATCTGATATTCTTATATGTGATTCATGTGCAAAATGATGTGTGTTACCGCTTTGATATTATTTGACTGTATATATAAACTGCGCCGAAACCCTTCTCTTCTTACCTCCGGGGAGAAGCTCGCTGGTCGAGACTCCCTATTCTGTTAGTGTCATACCCAAGTAGAAAGAGGCTCGGATAAGTTACAAAGCCGGACGACCCCGCGGGTCCCCGGTACGTAGCCCCCTCCTCAACTCGAGTTGTCCGCTCGTGTAAGCCAGGTCTAGAACAAAGCCCAGTTTGAAGCTTAGTAAAACATAACTTCATGCCGGATCCCTAGTAGGAAAGCGCTTATTTGCATCACGTTGCATTTGACTTAGGGGGCTCAACACAGGGGTTGGGCCCGTCTAGGAATAGCAACCTGGAACAAAAAAAGACCATCATGTGGCATTTTATCTGTTATCGCATTAATTTGCTTCAAATTTGCATGTTGACCGGCAGGTGGTAACGAGAATTTTGAAAAATAAATAAATAATAAAAAAAATGAAAAAAGGAATTTCAAAATTTCTCGCTTAAAAGGCAGTGTCCAAATATTTTTGAAAAACCGTGATAAATTTCTTACCCGAACTACGTCGGTTTGATTCCCACCGGATGTGGGATACGTAGGCAACCCTTATCGGGTCCAACTCCCCGATTTTGTTTTACCAATAATTATATATATATATATACCCATGTATGTATATACATATATTATTTCTTTCAAAAAAAATGTTTGGAGTCAAAATAAAAAAATAAATTTTTTTTCCTTGTCTAAAATCACCTTAATAAATGTGCAGAATGAGCACACGTAGGAGTTCATCGGAGGCCATTATAAACAAAGTTCCTCTGGGCTTACGCATGTGGTGGAACGACTTGGGAGGATCAGGGCAAGATACGGTCAAAATATACTTGGGAAATTTGGTTGGATTGCTGGACATCGATCCACGAGGGGACGTTATCAGGGCTCTAATTTCATTTTGGGACTCGGCTCACAACGTATTTCACTTCTCAGATTTCGAACTCACCCCGACACTGGAGGAGTTGGCAGGGTACATTGGATGTCCTAACATCCCTATGAAAGAGCAGTATCTCATTGCACCAAGGACCGTAACCATACACAAATTCCTGGACATCGTAAAGATCCGCAGAACGGTACATAACCCAGAGTTATCAAAAGGGTTTTGTAGTTTTGCATTTCTGTACGACAGGTACGGTCATCTGGGAGGGTTCAACAATCCCGAGAATAAGATTTGCAGTGGGGAAAGCCGTTTGAAATGGGAATGGCATAGATGTATTGCTTTCATGATAGCCTTTCTAGGTTTTCTGGTGTTCCCTAGAAAGGATGGGAAAATTAACATACAAATCGCTGGGGTCGTCAGCACTTTGCTCAAGCAAGAAAACATCACTCTAGCAACAATGATAATAGCAGATATTTTCCGCGCACTCACTATTTGCAAAACCGGAGGGGTTTTCTTCGAAGGATGTAACATACTACTGCAAATGTGGATGATATAGCATCTATGTCATCGCCCTCAATTGCTGAAATATGGGTCATCATAAAAGACTTGTATAGAAGAGTTTCCCACCAGGATCGACGGTTTCAGATTACCGGAAGGGGTCGCCGAATGGGTCACGCTACTGCGCTCTTTTTCAGCAAACCAGATAGAGTGGGCATTCGAATGGCTACCCATAGAGGAAGTCATACACATGTCAGCCACCAAATCTTATTTACTGTTGATGGGTCTCCAAAGTATCCAGCCCTACGCACCATGTAGAGTATTGAGACAGTTGGGACGATACCAAATAATCCCAAAAGAAGAGGATCTCAGTAGTCAGGTGATCGAAATCGGGCCTGGTGGGCAGTTCCCTGAGGCGGTCGTTCGGCGAATCTGGAATGAATGTCAAACCCTGAAGGTAGATACTTGTGTACGAGACAGGGCCAAGGGCGAAGTGTCGCCAAAATACCTCACGTGGTACCGAAGAGAGCTTGAGCACCAGAGACCAACTAAGAGAGCTCACATCCAAGACTTTGAGGAATCATCACATGCACAATGGGGCTGGTTAAAAAGAGAGGAAGGCTACCGGGCTGAAATCGGGAAGCTAAAACAACAAGTTGAAAGGCTTGTATTTGAGAACAACGTGCAAATCGCCTCCGAGCGGGTTGAGAAGAACAAGTTAGCCCAAGAAAACCAGACGCTAAAGGCCCGCATTCGCCAAGCCAGTAAGAGTAACATCGACCGACAGAAGCGTTGCTCCGACGAAAGATTGATAGCAAGTTTCAGAAATCAGGTCATCCAAAGCCAAGAAAAATTAGAACAATCAGAAGCTTGCGTAGCAAGGATGAAGGTCAGATGGGAAAAATGCACAATGGCCCGGAGGCAGCGTCTGCAACAGGTCATAAGGGACTATGAAATGAGCATCGGGATATTAAGGAAAACGAACTCCACTCTTCATGATCGGATCATCAAACAAGCACGAGATGCCCAGGCCGACAGAAGACACTGTTACGATGCAATGACTTGCATGGAAAGACAAATGAAGTTGTTCCAGGATCGACTTGCCGACAATGCTCAGGCACTGGGATTGAAGAACCGACGAATCAGACAATTGTTCGTTGAAAGGGACAATATTCGAGGAAGGATCGACGAAATTGGGCATTACATCTACATGAAATGTCTAGCATGTGAGCAAATACCTCGGAAGACCCTCCTTATTTCCATCATGGGCTGCGTCCACCGGATTATGAACGAGTTGAAAAGCTTGCAGAGAGACCTCACTACCAAGGGCCGCGGAAAGGCCGAATGATGCCTCGCGGGCCCCTAAGTTGGAAAATTAATCTTTGGTCGAGTCCTGTTTATTTGACTTTGTTGCTTTCCCATATGTTGTTTTCTTTTCTTTTAGTCAAATCGGGTTAAGAACTGTGGAGTCTGTACCATTGTTGTTCCTTGTTTGAAGTAATTTGTAATAGCAAAATTTTGAGAATGAATTTAATGATTCCAAAAGAATTTTGTGTTTCTTTACTTTATGGCAGAACTACGCCTGGTCTGATTCGCGCGGGGACGTGATACGTAGGCAATCCCCATAAGATTCGACCGCCTTTAATAAAGAAAGAAAAAGAAAAATAATAAATACAAGAATAAAATAAAATACAGGGTTTCCCAAAATACTTTAAAAGGACAAATGAGCAAGCTAGGATGACGCATGTTTGAAGTAAAGCATGTAGAAACGGTTAACTGCCTAGGAGCATGGCATCCTCAATGTGTTGTTGTTATCAAATATGTTAAACTCTAACGCTGACAAAGTTTGTTGTTGTCTGAATCCAGACAGTTAGTTGTTAAAGAATTTTGGCAACACACCCTTACCAAACCAGATCCAAAGGACCAGTAGCAACAAGCATGACTACTTCAGAGAATAGTACCGAGGGAGAAAGGCCGATGAGCCAGTTGTTAAAAGAAGCGATGGAAAAGATTGAAAGGATGGGACTAGAGATGAATGCAATGCAGCTAGCTTTAGCCAAAGCACAAAAGAACCCTGAGCCACTGGGGCACATGCCGGAATACCATCACTCCGGCCCTTCAACAAGCCTCACAAATCCCCGTTATCATCAAGAAAGAAGCCCCCACGATTCCCAAGCTCCACCACCGCATCAACCTCTCCCAACACCAAATGTTCCCACTTTTGCGGGACCCACATCAGCCACCCTGCAGAGAACGGCCAGCGAGCCATTGTTTCAGGCTCCCGATACGCAATACTATCCCCCTGAGCCTACATTCCATGCCCCCGAACCACATGCCTACAATCCACATTTGGAGGTACCGGCAGAAATTGAAAAGCCGGTTAAAGCCCCAGAACAAGATGAGGTATTGAGGAAATTCAAAAGCCTGGAGCAGTCCTTCAGGAACCTGCACGGATTGGGCAACCAGGTCAGCGTGGCCTACAAAGATCTATGCCCTTTCCCGGATGTCCAACTCCCGGCTAGGTTCAAGATGCCTAAGTTTGATTTATATGAAGGGCACGGTGATCCCATGACGCATTTGCGGGGATTCTGTAGCAAAATGAGAGGGGAATGTGGCAAAGATGAGCTGCTAATAGCTTATTTCGGCCAAAGTCTGAGCGGATCGGCACTAGAATGGTATACCAGGCAGGATTCCAGCAGATGGTACACTTGGGATGATCTGGCGCAGGCTTTCGCAGGTCATTTCCAATACAATCTCGAGATAGTCCCTGACCGTCTCACATTATTGAGGACCGGGAAGAAGCCCGGGGAAAGTTTTCGCGAGTACAGGTTCCGCTGGAGAGAACAAGCACCTAGAGTGGATCCTCCCATGAGAGAGGGAGAAATGGTGGACTACTTCTTGCAAACACTGGATCCAACTTACTTTGGTCACTTGGTGACGACGGTTGGAAAATCCTTCAACGAGGTAGTAAAGATAGGGGTCATGATAGAGGAGGGTCTGAGGTCTGACAAAATCCTGAATTACTCGGCACTCAAGGCCACAACCCAGGCTATTCAGAGCGGCACGGGAGGTGCGCTGGGAAGAAGGAAGAAAGAAGAAATTGCCACGATTGAGGCAAGCAGTTGGCCCAGGTCTGGCAAACCCCACTACAACCAACCTAGGCCCCACAGGCCAAACTACCCATACAGCCCAACACAGTACTACTATCCACCTCGAGAACCACATTTCTCCATACACCAAGCCCAGACATACACTCAGCCTCCGGTTCGCCCGCAATGGCGCGCGCCGGCTCCCCAGAACATATATGCACCACCACAAAACACCTATCCTCCACCGAGGGCATATAGAAACCCTCCAGGGGTAGGCTTTCGGGGAAATCCGGATGCTAGGAATGACAGGCTGCGGAAACACAGAACTTTCACCGAGTTGGGAGAAACCTACACCGCTTTGTTCCACAAATTGAGGCAATTGGGTTTGGTTAGTCCTGTCCAGACTCGAGAACCAAATCCCCCACCCCAGAATTTGGACCGAATCAGTAAGCTGTGAGTACTGCTCAGGGATGCTGGGGCATGATACCGAAAAGTGTTGGAAGTTGAGGCATGCCATACAGGATCTTATTGATACCAATAAGATCGAGGTCCAGACACCGGAGGCTCCTAACATCAACCAGAACCCACTACCAGCGCACCACGAGACTCACATGATTGAGTTGGTGTATGAGGGAGGAGAGTTGAGAAAACCCTCACAAACAGTGATGATGATCCAGGCCGCTCCGAAAGAAGGACCGACCAGTGGAGGAACGGGGGTACAGTCCCAGGGAGAAGGCATCAAGCCGGTAGTGATATTGGGAAATAGCCCGTCCGCCATAACAAGCAAACCCGAGCCAAACAAGTTGGTAATATCAGGGGCTCCGCCCACACCTGCGGTTGTGTTGAAAGGGGTATACAGGGAACTGGTCACCATAAAGCCTGTAGTTCAGCTGTCGATGATTGATAGCAAGGCTGTGCCTTGGAAATACGAGAAGGCAGTGGTGATGTACAAAGGAAAACAAGTGGAGGAAGTTAGTTGTGAAGCGCAAGGGCTGACTCGATCTGGTCGGTGTTTTGCTTCGGTGGAGCGGAGAAGAACCAACCCCGCTACAACCAAGAAACATGTGTCCGAAGAAGAGACTGAGGAGTTCTTGAGGAAGATGAAAGTACAGGACTACTCCGTGGTCGAACAGCTGAGGAAAACACCGGCCCAGATCTCGCTGCTGTCATTACTAATACATTCTGAGGAGCATCGTCGGGCCCTGATGAAAATATTAAACGAAGCTCATGTACCCAACGATATTTCTGTAAACCACCTGTAAACCATTGCCAACAAGATTTTCGAGGTGAACAGGGTAACATTCTCAGATGATGATCTGTCAGTGGAAGGTACGGAGCACAATAAAGCTCTCTACCTAAGTGTCAAATGCGAAAACTCGGTAGTTGCTCGAGTATTGGTGGATAACGGTTCGAGTGCCAATATTTGTCCATTATCCACTCTGAACCAGTTAAAGATCGACCACAGAAGAATCCACAAGATTAGCATCTATGTCCGGGGATTTGACGGAAATGGAACAGCCACTGTGGGGGATGTTGTGCTTGAATTGACCATCGGTCCGGTCCAGTTTACCATGGAATTCCAGGTATTAGAAGCCACAGTATCTTATAACATGCTGCTAGGACGACCATGGATCCACGCAGCCAAAGCAGTGCCTTCCACCCTACATCAGATGGTCAAGTTCGAGTGGGATAGACAAGAGGTCGTACTACACGGTGAGGACACGTCATGCACCATGGGTGGCGCCATTGTGCCATTCATAGAGACCGATGATGACAAAGGTCCTTGGGTCTACCAGATTTTCGATACAATGTCGACAAACAAGATTTCTGAGGGTGAGATCCTTCAGTACCCTAGGGTAGCTTCCGCAACAATCATGAGGGTCTCGGAAATGCTGGGCAACGGGTTCGTGCCGGGAAAAGGCCTGGGAGTTGAGCTTCAGGGGATTGTCCAACCTGTCTCCCTGCCCAAGAACTTGGAAAACTTCGGTTTGGGGTTCAAACCAACCGCGGCAGATAGGAAGCAAGCGCGAAAAATGAAGAAGAGAGTTTGGTTTCTGCCCAAGCCGGTGCCACGTCTCTCAAGGTCTTTTGTCAGAGCAAGCGCCAAGGGGCCGCCAGTCCCAAATATTCTAGGACCATTGATTGGTATGGATGGGGACCTGAATCAGAGTTTCGAGAGGCTATTCGCTGATGTCAGTATGGTAGAAGCTGGAGAGAGTTCCAGCAGAGCGGAGATACAATTTGTGGGGCCTGAGGCCAAGACCAACAATTGGACGGTTACTCCTCTTCCTGTCCGAGGGGAGTCTTGGTAGTAGGCTTTGATTTATGTTTTTTGTTTGTTTTGTTTTGTTCGGATTATTCCAGGGTGTAATCCAAATTTTACTTTTGTTTTGTAAAAGTGTGAACCCTTTTATCCCGCAAGTTTAATAAAGTTCTCTTCTTTTGTCTCATTTTAATTTTGTTTTGTTCTTTTTCTTTCTGAACAGTTCTCTTTTTACTGGTTCTAATGACATGGCATGCACAGCGGATCTTCGACCTAGTCTAATAAATCAATCTGAATCCGACTCAATGATGCAAGAGGTCGTTTGTGACGATGAATCTGAATATGACGAAGATAAAGCCTTCGAAGAGATAAACCGAGAACTGTGCCAATTTGAAGAAAAACCCAAACCTAACCTAAATGACACTGAGGCTGTGAATCTAGGAGACGCTGATAATGTCCGAGAAACCAAGATCAGCATCCATATTGAGCCGAATGTCAGGGAAGAATTGATCAAAACCCTCGTGGAATTCAAAGATGTTTTTGCATGGTCATATGATGATATGCCGGGATTAAGCACCAATTTAGTGGTTCACAAATTGCCCACTGACCCGGCATACCCTCCGGTCAAGCAAAAGCTAAGGAAATTTAAAACAGAAATGAGTGTAAAGATCAAAGAAGAGGTGATTAAGCAGTTGCAGGCGAAGGTCATTCGGGTCACTCGATATCCCGAGTGGTTGGCCAATGTGGTACCAGTTCCAAAGAAGGATGGGAAAATCAGGGTGTGCGTCGATTACCGCAACCTCAACAAAGCAAGTCCCAAGGACAATTTTCCATTGCCCAACATCCATATCTTGATCGATAATTGCGTTGGGCGCGAGATCGGATCCTTTGTGGATTGCTATGCGGGTTATCATCAGATCCTAATGGACGAGGAAGATGCGGAAAAGACAGCATTTATCACGCCATGGGGAACTTACTGCTATCGGGTAATGCCGTTCGGACTGAAGAATGTCGGGGCAACGTACATGCGAGCAATGACTGCTGTGTTTCACGACATGATACACAAAGAAATTGAGGTGTACGTAGATGATGTGATCATAAAGTCTTGGCGTCAGGAAGACCATGTAGCAGACCTAAGGAGATTCTTCCAAAGACTCCGAAGGTATGATATCAAGCTTAACCCGGCCAAATGCGTATTCGGGGTTCCATCAGGAAAGCTGTTAGGATTCATCGTCAGTCGACGGGGTATTGAGCTGGACCCATCTAAGATCGAATCCATCCGAGATTTGACACCGCCAAAGAACAAAACAGAGGTAATGAGTCTGTTGGGTAGACTCAATTACATCAGCAGGTTCATCGCTCAACTCACAGCAACTTGTGAGCCCATATTTCAGCTGCTGAAAAAGGATGCTGCGGTAAGTTGGACGGCAGAGTGTCAAGAGGCTTTTGACCAAATCAAAGGGTATCTGTCTAATCCACCCGTGTTGGTCCCGCCTAAGCCAGGGAAGCCCTTAATTCTTTATCTGACGGTCCTGGAAAATTCATTTGGTTGTGTACTGGGGCAACACGATGACACAGGAAGGAAGGAGCAGGCCATTTACTATCTTAGCAAGAAATTCACAGTATATGAGGTCAAGTACACTCAACTCGAGAAAACATGTTGCGCCCTAACTTGGGTAGCTCAGAAGTTGAAACACTACCTGTCCTCGTATACTACTTATCTCATATCCCGTTTGGACCCATTGAAGTATATCTTTCAGAAACCTATGCCCACAGGGAGGTTGGCAAAATGGCAAATTCTGCTCACAGAGTTCGATATCGTCTATGTGACGAGGACAGCCATGAAAGCCCAAGCGCTGGCCGACCATTTGGCAGAGAATCCCGTTGATGAAAAATACGAGCCTTTAAGAACGTATTTTCCCGACGAAGAAGTGATGCATACAAGTGAGCTGGCGTTACCCGAGGAACCGGGTTGGAAGCTTTTCTTCGATGGAGATGCAAACGCGAAAGGGGTTGGAATAGAAGTAGTACTCATTTCTGAAACAGGACGCCATTATCCTGTTACGGCTCAACTACGCTTCTATTGCACCAATAATATGGCCGAGTATGAAGCTTGCATTTTGGGTCTGCGATTGGCTGCAGACATGGATGTCCAAGACGTTTTGGTCTTGGGAAACTCGGACCTCTTGGTACATCAGATTCAGGGCGAATGGGAAACACGGGACTTGAAACTCATGCCTTATCGACAATGCTTGCACGATCTAAGCAAGCAATTTCGATCGGTGAAATTCAAACATATCCCGAGAGTTCATAACGAGGTTGCGGATGCATTGGCCACCTTAGCATCAATGTTGCACCACCCTGATAAAATGTATGTTGACCCTCTGCACATCCAGGTTCGTGATCAACACGCTTATTGCAACACGGTGGAAGATGAAGCAGATGGCGAGCCTTGGTTTCACGAAATCAAGGAGTACCTCAGAATGGGGATATATCCGGAACTAGCCACTAGAGACCAAAAAAGAGCCCTTCGGCGTTTGTCGAATGGTTTCTTCCTCAGCGAAGGAGTTTTGTACAAAAGAACCCCGGATTTGGGATTGTTAAGATGTATAGACGCCGGTCAAGCCACGACGGTCATGGCAGAGGTACATGCTGGATTTTGCGGGCCACATATGAGCGGATATGTATTGGCAAGGAAGATCCTTCGAGCAGGGTATTGTTGGCTTACCATGGAGCATGACTGTATCTCTTTCGTGAGAAAATGCCATCAGTGTCAGATACATGGAGATCTGATTCATTCTCCGCCAACAGAGTTACATACGATGTCAGCACCCTGGCCGTTTGTGGCATGGGGCATGGATGTCATTGGACCTATCGAGCCGGCAGCATCCAACGGTCATAGGTTCATTCTAGTAACCATTGACTACTTCACCAAATGGGTTGAGGCTAAAACCTTCAAGTCGGTAACTAAAAAGGCAGTGGTGGATTTTGTGCACTCCCATATCATCTGCAGATTTGGGATCCCAAAAGTAATCATCACGGATAACGGTGCAAATCTAAACAGCAGCCTGATGAGAGAGGTATGCCAACAATTCAAGATTACACACCGCAATTCCACCGCATATCGTCCCAAGGCAAATGGAGCGGTCGAAGCAGCCAATAAGAACATCAAGAAGATACTGCGGAAGATGGTGGAAGAGTCCAGACAATGGCATGAGAGATTACCCTTTGCTTTGTTGGGTTATCGCACTACCGTCCAAACTTCCATAGGTGCAACTCCTTATTTGTTGGTGTACGGAACTGAGGCCGTAATACCAGCGGAGGTCAAAATTCCGTCCCTCCAGATTGTCGCTGAAGCCGAAATTGATGATGATGAATGGGTCAAAGCTCGACTAGAACAATTGAGCTTGATAGACGAGAAAAGATTGGCAGCAGTGTGCCATGGTCAGCTATATCAGAAGAGAATGGCAAGGGCATACAATAAGAAGGTACGCCCCAGGAAGTTTGAAATAGGGCAGCAGGTATTGAAGAAGATCCTCCCACATCAGGTCGAGGCAAAAGGCAAGTTCGCCCCAAATTGGCAAAGGCCTTATATCGTGACCAGAGTATTGTCCAACGGTGCTTTGTGTTTGACGGATATCGAGGGAAGATGTGTTGACATGGCTATCAATTCGGATGCAGTCAAGAGATATTATGCGTAATTTCTTTGATTATGGCAATTATTGGTTCGTTTGTTTGTACTTGGTACTTATTGGATAATGAAATGACGGAGACAATTCTTTCTTCTATCCAAACACTTTTTACCCTTGTTTCCCCTTTTGAGCCTTAAGTTATTCTTTCATATCCCTCTTTTGGAATCACTAATGGAAAAGAAAAACAAATATGAAAAAAAGAGAAGGAAAAAGAAAATTGTAAAAGAAAATGAAAAAGAAGAAGATAAAATCACAAGAAAAACAAAACCGTGGGAACTACGTTTGACCTGATTCCCCAAAGAGGATACGTAGGCGCCTCACGGCTCGGTCATAGTGTGCATAGTGTACATAGTGTGCATAATAGGCACAATGTGTGTAACGCACGTAGCTCAACATAGTGTAAAAAATAAAATCCCCCAAGCAAGAAAACTGGGGCAGAGGTTATGTTTTAAAGTTCCAACAAAGGTTTGATTCCAAAAGTTGTAGCGGATCACCCATCAAAGTTATTTCATTTTTTGATAGCCTTTCTTTTAGCCCCACACCAAAACCAACATCGACGTCCAAAAGAACCTCCCGATCAATATCCAAGAGGTGCCAAGTCAGGCAAATAAAGCCGAGAATAATACACTGATCCCCGGCGAAGAAGAGGATCATAAAACTGGAAATGAATTGATAGTCCAAAGGAATCTCCAAAAGAGAGGATCATATCGACAGCACTCCAATTCTCCGTTGAAGAAATAAAATGAGAGAGTCTTGGCGGTGAAAACCTTCGCAGGCACCACAAGGCGACGAAAGATGAGAGATATAAAACGAGAGAGTCTTATCGGTGAAAACCTTCACAGGCACCATAAGGCGCCGGGAGCTGAGAGAAAAGAGAGTCTCATTAGTGAAAACCCCTCGAAGGGCACTATGAGGCGACAAAACAGATCAACAAAAGGGTCCGCGTTCGCAAAGAAATGGACACCCATTTATCCCCAGCAAGTAAGGTCATCAGGCAAGTTGATTGATACAAATAGACTGGGTCAGGAATCTACGGTGCATGTCATGATCACAAGGACCAGTCATGTCTTCCAGATAAGTTCTTCTCTTTTCCTTTTTCCACCAAGTATTGGTTCAGAGAGATTTTCCTCCTTTTCTATCTTTTTCATTTTTCTTGCTAAGAATTCGTTTTGAAAAAGATTTTTCAAAGTTTATTACCAGAGGCCGAAGTGGTACAAAAGCAAAATACGAAAGGATAGGCCAAGAGCCGAGGCAATAAGACAAAAGGCATCAGCTGCAAAACCAAAGGACGAATTGTGTAGAAAGAAGGGTGACGTAAAGAGAGCGGAAAATGACGGGTGAAGAACTTGTGGACCAAGTTCCGAGAAGGTTTCCCCGCAGAATGTTGATAAATCCTGGACCCAAATCCGAAGTGGTCAGACGCCACAAGAAAGAGAAATCAATCCGGTGCAAGATATCCCCAGGCAATGCAATTCTATGCCTTGCCATTCCGGGAGGAAATAAAACTCCTAAAGGAGTGGTTTCGGGAGGGAAGCGGACTCTCACAGTTTGATTCTGTAAAGAGAAAAGCAGAAAAGGGGGAAAACCATCCCCATCAGACAGGTCACCCCCAACAAGCAACTTTGTCCCCCAACCAGTGGTGGGGGCACAGAGCAAGAAAAGAAAACCGGAAAATTAACACTAGGATTAAAACTAACAAAGTCCTTTTGTCTGCTGCAGGAAAATAAAGGTTGATGATGGCAGAAGGACGCGATGCCAGAAAGGTCACCAAAACTGGGGCAGAAAATTTTCTGTCGTTGTCAAAATTTTCTCGGAGGAACGAGGAAACAAATACATTTCTGTTCTAGGTCGCCCACCAGTATAATGCGGGAATACATTTCATGTTCTAGGTCGCCCACCAGTATAATGCGGGAATACATTTCTGTTCTAGGTCGCCCACCAGTATAATGCGGGAATATATTTCTGTCTTTTCATTTCTATTCTAGGTCGCCCACCAGTATAATACGGGAATACATTTTCTGTCTTTTCATTTCATGTTCTAGGTCGCCCACCAGTATAATGCGGGAATACATTTCTGTCTTTTCATTTCTGTTCTAGGTCGCCCACCAGTATAATGCGGGAATACATTTTTGTTCTAGGTCGCCCACCAGTATAATGCGGGAATACATTTTCTGTCTCTTCATTTCTATTCTAGGTCGCCCACCAGTATAATGCGGGAATACATTTCTGTCTCTTCATTTCTATTCTAGGTCGCCCACCAGTATAATGCGGGAATACATTTCTGTCTTTTCATTTCTATTCTAGGTCGCCCACCAGTATAATGCGAGAATACATTTCTGTCTTTTCATTTCATGTTCTAGGTCGCCCACCAATATAATGCGGGAATACATTTTTGTTCTAGGTCGCCCACCAGTATAATACGGGAATACATTTTCTGTCTTTTCATTTATGTTCTAGGTCGCCCACCAGTATAATGCGGGAATACATTTCTGTCTTTTCATTTCTGTTCTAGGTCGCCCACCAGTATAATGCGGGCATACATTTCATATTTTTGCATTCAGGCACCCACCTGTATAACGAGAGGAATACTTTTGAGTCTTATACTGCAGATCTTGAAATCAGTAACCCACCGGAAGGTAGAAGGTTACAACAGGAATCCCCAGCAGGAAACAATAAAAATCCCCAGCACCGGAAAGCAGAAGGTTGCAACAAGAGGTCCCAGCACAAGTTTCAAGCGCATGAGTCAAAAGGAAGAAAAGACGCGTCATGAAAGAAGTGGCATGTGAACATTAAATTATACCCAGTATAACAGATCTGATGAAGAGAGCTGTATCCCCAGAGGAACCGCCGAAAAGCTTAATGAAGGAAGCCATATCCCTAGCGGACCGAGCAAAATGATGAAAACTAGTATTCAGAAAAGCAAAGGGCCAGTGTCATCCCCAAATTCACGGAAGAAAAGCACCGGAGGAAACACAAGCCAACAAGAAAGCAAGGCAACAAGAACAAGTTGTAGTCTAGCCTAGCTTCTTGTTTTCTTTTAAGCACGGTGTAACAAAGAGATTGGTAAGCAGTGGTAATAGCATGCAACAACAGTAACATTGCAGTCCCACGGTAGTCCCAGCTACCAAAACTTTCCGAACTACATTAACCTGATTCCCCTTTAGCCAGGGATATGTAGGAAACCTTTGAAACAAAGGTTCGGTTAAATCTTTTTCAAAAAAAAATGCTTCACACGGAGTACTCGGATGGGCAAAAATCGCTCACTTTATCTTTGCACGAAAACCCTTCGTGTCTTCGGGCAAAGAGGGGCAGCTGTAAGCACGTGATTTTTGTCCTATGAAAGAATTACTCCCAAAAAATTCAAAATAAAACAATTTTCCTTTGTGTGCAATTTTTGTTATTTTTGTGTGGTATTTTTGTATAATTATTTGTATTTTTATGAGTGCATGTTTATTTGTTTTAATTAATAAAAATATAAAATATATCACATTTTCATTTAGTATTTAATTAAGTTTGTTTTACAAAAAAATGAAAGTCACAAAAATAGGAATATTTTGCATTGTTAGCATTTAATGTCAAATTATGCAATTTTTGTTTTAATTGGTGTTTAATTGTGTATGATAATTTTTGTTAGGAGTTTTAATTAGTATTTTTGGAGTTAATTTAGTTTGTAGCTCAATTTAGAATTTTAGTTTTAACAAAAATAAAAAATAAAAAATAAACGAAAAGAGGGCTACAAAACGTTAATATTTGAATTGAGTCTAATATATCTATTTTGACTATTTTATCTCATTTCGTCGCAAAAAAAAAATTACAAAAAACTATATATGTAAATTTTAGCTTATGTATTTCTCATAAACTTGAAAAAATACAAAAATAGTACCTTATTTTTTATACTTTATATAATTTCGAAAATTATAAAATATGTAGTTTTATTAATGTTTTGTAGTCATTTTAAACTTAAAAAATATAGAAATAGTACTTTATATTTTTTATCGTTGTACAATTATAAAAAAAAAAAGTTATTAACGTTTTGTAGCCGTTTTAATCTTAAAAAAATACAAAAATAGTACTTTATATTTTATCTTTATATAAAAACGAAAATGACAAAAAATAGTTTTATTAATATTTTGTAGCTATTTTTAATCTCGAAAAAATATTTAAAAAGATATAGTTTTGTTTTAAATATTAGTCTTTTGGTAGCTATTTTTCTTGCATAGGATTAGTTGAGCAACGTCGTATTCTTAATCTCGGGTCCGGGTAAAAGAATAATATTTGAGTTTAAATTACCCGTTCTTAGGCCTAATTTTCGGACCTGACCCATAATAATCTGAGTCCACCACACATGGGGGACACGCGTGGGGAACACGGACGGAACCCCACACACGGGGAACCCCACCACGCGTGGGGGACACAAGTCTTGAACCCCACCACGCATGGGGGTCCATTTCCTTGGCAAAAGCTACAAAAGCACACGGATATTTTTTTTTTTTTTAAAAAAAAAAAGGGGATTTGGATTTTGAAAATTAAGGGGCTAGCACTGTTGATCTTCTTCTTCCTCAACAAAAAAAGAAGAAACGAGAACCCTACTGTCAAAAAAAAAACCACCACCAAACAGACCCTTCCGCCACCCGTCACTGCCCGTCGACCCTACGTCCAAACGCCACCCACTCGCTCACGTCAAAAAGCCATAACCCTCGTCTGCCTCACCAGCAAAACCACCAGTTCCGTCGACCCTACGTCCAAGTGCCACCATCGCCTTCTTCCATCACTGAACTCCACCATTGCTGCCCGCTACCAGCTCCCTCCATCGCTGCAACCCCGACGACCACTATCATCGCAGCTACCCCCGTCGACCACCTCCAGCTGCTCCGCACGACCACTGTCATCGCAGCTGCTCCCCGTCGCGTCGCCACCATACAACGAGCAGTGTTGTTGCTGCTGCTCCTTACGACCTGATGTTGCCGCTGCTCCTCAAGACCTGACGCTGCTGCTGCCCCGTCGACCATGGCAGCAGCGAGTCCAGCTGCTGCCGCTGCTGTCCCCCTCACGATCACCACCCTCGTCCCTCCATTTGCGTCGCCAGTCCAAAACGTTAAGCTGTTGCTTCGTCATTTTTCAACGTCCGCGAAACGGTTCGTTCGACCTCCAATAGTTCAACTCCAAGTTTGACTTGGGTTCGTTCAAGTTTTAGATTTTTCTTTCAAGATTATTTAGTTCTTTTGATTTATTTTCCATTAGGGTTTTTAGTTTTAAGTGTTGTTCGTAATCTTGTTTTGTTCGTTCTATTTTTTTCGGATTATTGAATCTTTGTTTAAAGTGTTTATTTTTGTAAATCTTGTCTTGTTCGTTAGTTCTCCTTCTTCTTCAAGACCTTTTATTTGGTCAAGGTTTTTCTTCTGTTTGTTTGAGTGTGCGTTATAAGCTACCTTCGATTTGAACAACTTCGTTGAATAGTTAGTTTATGATTGCTTTGTTTGGACGAATACAACATGAATCACTTCTTAGGTCTGTTTTGATGCTTGAATCTTTTGTGTGAATTTGACTTAAGGATTGGTTGTAGTTGTGTAGTGATTTGGTGTAGTTGTAAATCAGAGAGGTTTAAATACATATTGCTAAGAGTGAGGGCAAGACAATAATAATAGGGGATTTTTCAGGGGTATTTTTTTTGGGTGTTAAAAGATTTAAAATGATTAGTGTTAGTAGCCTGCCAGTTAATATTCAGTGTATAATTAATGAATTATTTAATGAAAAGGGAATTAGTAGTGCAGAATACACCCTGTCTGGTATCTTTAAGGGTGGAAAATCAGAAAATAAGCATGAGATTAATGATAAAAGTGTATAGATGCACATGAGAGGGAATATACAGGCTGAAAGTGAAAAGCTTTGAATAAATAATGTTTAGTTCTAGCCTATAAATAAGGGGAGTTGATATAGAGAAGGGGACTGGAAAAAAAGGATTGAGACTGGAAGTTGAGAGAACAGAAATTTTCAGAACTTAAAAGTGAGAGATAGGCTAATTTTTCAGAACTAAAAATCAGTCTTTGAGAGCTAAAAACTGAAAGTGAGGTTCTTTTCTTTACTGCTGAAATCAGAACTTTGTTACTGCCATCTGTTGGATTGCGTTTAGTACTACTGATTTTCAGTCAAGCTTTCTGGGGTTTTCAGTTTGGTTCTGACCATTGTTACATTGGTTATTGCTGTTTTGTTGTTGTTATTTGCTGTGGGATTCTGTTGTTGTGCTACTGCTGTACATTGTTGCTTCTGACCTCTTTTCTCTATTTGTAGTTCGAATTCCAGGTACACATTCGAATCTTGTAGTGATAAAGCTTTGAAGTTGAAATGCAGCAATAAAATCGAACCGCTTTAATAAAGCAGATAGTAGACAATCTGGTCTATTTAGTTTTTTATGAACTGTTTTATTTTTTATTTTTTTATTATTTTTTTTGTATAATTGGATTGAAAAGAGAAGGAATCGTATAAATGGTCATGCGCTGATATAACATGAACCTTTCAATTTTATTAGATTAATGGGGTAAATCATGATAAGTAGCATATCTCTAGTTAGTTGTTTGTTTCCATGCATATATTCAAGTAGTCCATAAATGAGATAGAGTACTTAGTCAAAACCCAATTAGTATTTCGTTTAGATGGTTAAAACTAATTTCCATTAGTCCTCTTAAGTGATTATACTCTCATCAGTATTGGCATTAATTCATGTTACAAATAATCTCACATAGATAGATTGTGGACTTGATAAAAATGTAAAAATAAGGTGGTTGGGTAGTGTCAACATTATAGCTCCAATAATAATAATAAAAGTAAATAAATAAATAAATAAATAAAGGTCGTAGTCGATAATTTTATGTATTAATAATTAAGTATACTTACACTAATGTAGAGTAGTTTCAATAAAGTATAGTTAAATTGCGAATCCATTAGGGTTAATGAATTAGTCTATAGCTTTGATCATTTAGTTAACCTCACCACAGTTAAAAATGGCTAATTGTAGTAACGTTAGTCAATCTTGTACGTTTTTTATATACATAATTCCATTTTTAGTAATATTAGCTTATGGAATAAGGCGCGAAACAATTTTTCATTTTTACAAGTTCAAGTATAATTTTCGTTAGCATCTGTTGTAATCTATTAATTAAATAAATTACGGTTTTTTTAGCATGTAATTAACTAGGATTTTTCTTTATTTAGAGACTAATTTTAATAGAAAAGATGTAGTCGCTTTAGGATTTGTCCATTTAAAATAAATGAGATGAGCCTCGCCTAGTAAAATATATAGATTGCGGGGCCCTCACAAATGTATGTGTTAATTACTTAGAACTCGGGATCGGCCGCTTAGCGAACTTCACGGCCTTTTCTCAAAATAACCCTGCGCTAGTCGCTTTAGGCGCGTATTTAATAATGTTATCTCCTTAAACTCGGGTGCACATTTATGTGACCCAAATCCAAATCTCAACGAAATCGAAATGTGTCTCTAATCACGGGTACATTGATTGTGACGTGGTCTGAGATGCATTTCCATGACGTTGCAAATTCTTTTTAATAATGAATGAGACGAGCCTCGACAAACAAAAAATGCACAAGCTGCGGGGCCCTCTAAATGTATATATTAAAATACTTAGAATTCGAGGACAGGCCGTTTAGCGAATTTTACGGCCTTCCCCAAAATAACAAGACGCTAGTTGCTTTAGGCGCGCCTTTAATAATTTATTTTCCTTAACTCGGGTGCACATTTATGTGACCCAAATCCAAATCTCAACCGAGTCGAGATATGCCAAACAACTACGGGTGCATTGATGTAACGTGGTTCGAGATATGTTTCCACGACGTTGCAATTCTCGTAAAATAATAACAATAAGTAAGAAAGCGGTAAAAAGATAAAATTTTGCACATAAGTTCATATTTGTATAAAATCAGATAATCAAGCCGAATATAACAGTTGAGCGACCGTGCTAGAACCACGGAACTCGGGAATGCCTAACACCTTCTCCCGGGTTAACAGAATTCCTTATCCGGATTTCTGGTGCGCAGACTGTAATATGGAGTCATTCTTTTCCTCGATTCGGGATTAAAATTGGTGACTTGGGACACCCTAAATCTCCCAAGTGGCGACTCTGAAATAAATAAACAAATCCCGTTTCGATTGTCCTTTAATTGGAAAAACTCCCTTGCACCCTCGCGGGGGCGGAAAAAGGAGGTGTGACAATACCTGAAGTGCCTTTGAGATATCGCAATATCCATTTTACACCTTCCCAATGCTCCTTTCCTGGATCTGGCATGTATCTACTGACAACTCTAACAACATGGGCTTTGTCAGGTCTAGTGCAAACCATAGCATACATCAAACTTCCTACTACTGAAGCATACAGAACTTTATACATGTACTTCCTTTCTTCGTCTGTCTTAGGTGATTGGTCCTTTGACAGATTTAGATGGCTTCCGAGTGGAGTGCTTCTGGTCTTTGCGTCATGAAGACTGAACCTGCTTAGTACCTTATGTATGTACTTTTCTTGAGACAATTTTAAGGTTCCTTCCGACCTGTTTCTGCTAATCCTCATCCCAAGCATTTGCTTAGCTGGTCCTAAGTCTTTCATTTCAAACTTCTCTGCCAGTTGTTGCTTAACCAAATTGATCTCATTTATGCTAGATCCTGCAATTAGCATATCATCAACATACAACAGTAAAATAATATAGGATTCATCAAGATTTTTGATATAACAGCAATGGTCCATCTCACATCGTGTGAAACCATTTTTATGCATGAATCCATCAAATTTCTTGTACCATTGTCGGGGAGCTTGTTTCAAACCATACAAACTCTTCTTCAACTTACACACAAGGTTTTCTTTACCAGAAACTTGAAAACCTTCAGGTTGCTTCATGTAGATGTCTTCTTCAAGGTCACCATGCAAGAAAGCAGTTTTAACATCTAGCTGCTCCAAATGCAAATTTTCTGCAGCTACGATACTTAGCACCAACCTGATAGTAGTTAATTTGACTACAGGAGAGAAGATCTCGGTGTAGTCAATTCCTTCCTTCTGCTGAAAGCCTTTTACTACTAATCGCGCTTTGTATCTCTTCTTACTATCATGCTCTTCCTTGACTCTGTACACCCACTTCTTCTACAATGCCTTCTTTCCTTTTGGTAACTCCGTAAGTATCCATGTTTTATTCTTTTGAAGAGAATTCATCTCTTCTTTCATGGCTAGCTTCCACTTATCAGAGTCTATCACCTGCATTGCTTCAACAAAATGCTCTGGTTCTCCAGCATCAGTAAGAAGTAAATAGTGAAGAGAGAGAGTTAACCTATCTGGAGCATTCGTGACTCTTTTAGATCTCCTCAATGTAGGTTCATGAGTAATAGAATCCGAATTTGATTCAGGTCCTGATTCTAGATTTGGTTCTGCATTTGATTCTATCTAGTTCCGGTTCTGGTTCTGATCCAGGTTCGGCTTCTAGTTCTTCTTCAAATTCGACTTCTCGTTCTTCATCTTCAATTTCAGAATCAGTTGTAATCTCTCTAGCCACTTCATTTTCTGAGAATTCTTCTAACTCAACTGTTTCAGACATTGTCTGTTTGCTGGTGTTGGTTGGTTCTACTTCAAGCTTGTTCTTGTATATCACATTTTCATTAAATGTGACATTCCTGTGTCTTAGGATCTTTCTATTCTGATCATCCCAAAATCAATAACCAAAATTATCATCACTATTGCCAATAAAGAAATATTTTTTGGCTTTAGGATCAAGCTTATCTCTATCATTAGAGTTTATATGCACATAAGCAACACAACCAAAAAATTTCAGATGTGAGAGAGTTACCTTCTTTCATGTCCATACCTCCTCGGGAATTTCAAAATTCAGTGGTACAGAGGGTCCCCTATTTATGAGGTAAGTTGTCGTGTTAACAGCCTCGGCCCAAAAATATTTCGGCAATCCAGAATGTATTCTCATACTTCTGGCTCGTTCATTCAGGGTTCTGTTCATCCTCTCAGCAACACCATTTTGTTCTGGTGTTCCAGGAACTGTCTTGATCATTCTGATCCCATTCTCCAAGCAAAATGCTTTGAACTATTGCCTATCATACTCTCCTCCATTGTCAGACTTCAGACATTTTAACTTTAGACTTGTCTGATTTTCAGCTTCAGTTTTCCATCTTTTAAAGGTAACAAACACATCAGATTTATTTTTTAGAAAATAAACCCATACCTTTCTTGTGGAGTCATCAATGAAGGTGACATAATAGCGTGAGCCTCCTAGAGAAGTTACAGGAGCTAGTCCCCACACATCTATATGCACTAGTTCCAGCTTCTCTTTCTTTGGCGTCCTTCCCACCTTTGAGAAACTAACTCTCTTTTGTTTCCCATAAATGCAATCTTCGCACAAACCTAATTCAATATGTTTTAGGTTTGGCAACTTTTCTTTGGATGCCAAAAGCTTCATTCCCTTCTCACTCATATGCCCGAGCCTACGGTGCCACAATGTTGTATCACGACCATGATCAACTGTTGCTATAGTATCTCTTTCTATTGCAGTTGCATACAGTGTTCCCCTTTTGAAGCCTCGTGCCACAACCAAATTCCCTTTGGTTATCTTCCACGATCCGTTGCCGAATGTTGTTGTATATCCTTCATCGTCAATCTGAACCATAGATATCAGATTTTTCTTGAGGCCAGGAATATGTCGTACATTTTGCAATTTCCATAGCGTGCCTTGTGAAGTCTTTATATGAACTTCACATTTTTCGGCAATGTCGAGAGGTTCGCCGTCTGCTAGATAAACTTTCCCAAATTTTCTAGCAATATAATTATGCAATAATTCTTTGCATGATGTAGAGTGAAAGGATGCACCTGAGTCCAGAATCCAAGATTCGACTGGACTGTCTACACAACAAATTAGTGCATCACCGACTTGTTCAGCAATTACATTTGCTGAATTTTCTTCCTTCTTCTTCTTTGGTTCTCTACACTGGCTACTGTAGTGACCCTTTTTATCGCAATTCCAACAAGTAATGTCCTTGCGATTTGGATTGTCCTTTTCTCCTTGACTTTGATCTGCCACGACCATAACTCTGTCCTCTTTGGTTGATTCTCCCTCTGCTTTCGGTACTAAAAGCAGATCCTGGGGAATCAATTGATTCTCTTCGGCGAATATCTTCGCTTAGAACCAAGTCTCTAATATCATTCAATTTGAGTTTGGTACTTCCTGATGAACTGCTAACTGCAGTTACTGTTGCAGACCAACTCTCCGGTAGAGATGATAGTAGAATCAACGCCCTGATTTCGTCATCAATTGTTATATTAACAGAACTCAATTGAGTTAATATTGTATTAAACTCATTGATATGTTCCGTGACTGATCCACCTTCTGTCATTTTTAAGTTGAACAATCGACGCATCAAATAGACTTTATTTGAAGCGGATGGCTTCTCATACATATTTGATAACGCCTTCATACGACCTGCAGTGGTCTTCTCGTTAATGATGTTAAATGCCATATTTCAAGTTAGTGTCAAACGAATCACACCAAGAGCTTGGCGATCTAATAGATTCCAATCCGCTTTGGACATAGTCTCCGGTTTCACCTCGGTCAGAGGTAAGTGTAATTTTTTTTTTGTACAAATAGTCCTCTATTTGCATTTTCCAGAATCCAAAATCTTTGCCATTGAACTTGTCAATCTTAACACTCCCTTCTTCCGATGTCATTTTTCACAAAAATAATTTATGTGAATAATGCTTGTGAATAGTAACGATGATCAATAGTGTCACACTATTCTTGTGAATAGTACCTGCACCAATACTGTACTTTTCTACCAGAATTACACTGTCTGTGCTCTGATACTAGTTGTTGGGAAGCGTATCAAGCTAATAGAAAGAAAAGAATATTTAAGAGAGAAAAGCAATAAATTGCACAAGACAAGATAAGACAAGATTTACGTGGTTCGACAATTTTTGCTTACTCCACGGCCACACAAAGAATAGCTCTTTATTAATTGAAGAGAGAAAGAAGAAGTTTTGGGATAATCTACAAATGAAAATATAGACCCCTATTTATAGGCATTTGAATGCCCTACCGAGGTAAACGCTTACTTCATAAGAATGCCGAGGTAAACGCTTACATCACAAGAATGTCGATGTAAGCGCTTACATCATATTTTCATCTCTTTTTGATTTTTCTTTCTTTTGTTTTGTCTACTTTCACATACAACAATAGGTTTGGTCCTATCAGTGTTATGATAAATATTATATTATGGTGGATGTCTACTCTTCCTTCATGATCTTCATGTCAAATGCTTAATGACATATTTTCTATTCAATGACATATTCCATGACATATTTTCTTCACTTTTCATGCCTATATAAAGTCCTTGTAATAGATAGGAAAATACACACAATTGAAGAAGAAAACCTCTTCCTTCTCTCTATCTCCATTTCTTGTTCATGTTTTACTAAAATATTTTTATTTCCTTGTTCCATATTGTTACTTTGAGTTATATTTCATAACACGTTATCAACACGAGTCTCTAACCAATTGTATATATATATCTACAAAAATTTTCCTACACCCGAAAAGATTACAATTAGAAGCCATACATATCATCACATGGTTAAATGTAAAGAGAAACTACATATGGTAAGTAATGAAGTGTAAGAAGGTATGATTATCTTATACTTGTCACTCCTTTAAAATCTCATATGCACACAACTTCATACTACACCTGTATTGCATAAGCACATATTAGTATTACATCTTTTATATCACATGAATGGAATAAAATTTTCGAAGTTCTATATGTGAAAATCATAGTAGCAGTTAATTGTTGATATGATGCATGTCATGGTAACCAAGGATATTTTATATAAATTGTCTTATGTATATTTATGTGTTAGCTATCTGTAATCTGTCCTGCCACTTTAAACATTTTCTTTTACTTGGATGAATATTTTTTTTCCTTTTGGATTTTTACACTTGCATATAGTACCCAAAAAAATGAATAAAAAATAAAATAAAATTGGTCATACTGATTAAAAGCATAAATCATCTTGAAGAAAACAAGAAATACTTCACTTCTTTATCTAGGTTGATTAATTACTTCTTTGAAATTTGGAAAACAAACCAGCTATTGAGAAAGTATACTTCATAATTTATGGTCGTATCATTTGAAAGCAAACAATGATTAGTATGACTACTAGAAGAGGTATTTTTGAGTATCCATGACCTACTTGATGCTTGCTACTGACTTACCATTTTTAAGTATTTTATATGAATGATGCACAAGCTACAACTGGTAAGTTGTTACCTATAATGTCACTTTTCAGGTAATATAAATGCTGAATTTATGTATTAGTACTATATATGTGTTGTTACCTATATGGTGTACTTTTGATAAATTTATTCACTAATTGCTTGGTTGAATTGAGTGAAGGAAAGTCATGGCATTAAATCAAATCCAATAGGTAGGGTATACCTCGAAAACAACAATATTTTTGAGAGAGACTCAATAAATATTATGACAATGATTTTATGATCCTTTTAAACTCTAATAGAATTTAGAAGAAATATTCTGACTACGAACGATTGTATTTCATATAGACGCTATAAATAATTAATAAAGCTTTACGCTGATTTGAGATTTGTACACTTATTTAATAAAGCAAATTTAATTTGCTAAGTTGCAAACTAGTTGTGTATAAATTTATTGGCATGTGATTGAAATTAAGGCTTGAGAATGAATCTCAATATTGTTTAGCCTATTATGCCATTGATTGAGGGCAAGACATCGGGATCAAGTCCTGATGCTCCATAATGATAAGAGTTGGGTTTTGAATCCCAATTTATTATGGCCTAACATGCCTTTATATTGGTAAGACATTGGGTTTGAGTCCCAATGTACCATATTGATGATATAATGATGACTAAAGAAAAATAATATATTTTTCATGAAAAGGCATGAAAATTGTCCCACTTGATTTGCTCCATTCTTGAAGTGAATGTGATAGCAGCGCATAATAAGTTTCAATGAAGACAAGTGATTGAATAATGAATGTGGGCGTTCCAAATATCAAAATAATAACAATCTTCACTATGATTATAAAAGAAGAACAATAAGGGTTCTCAAAATAGTCCTTCAAAATGTGAAGGCAATGCTTACCATCAAATTGGTATGAAAATAATAAAGCACGTCGCGGATTATGATCCATTCCTTGAAGAGAATGTGACTTGTGATAAGCATTGAGAATGCAAACCCATTCCTAAAGTTGAATGTGGCAATATGTGATAAAAACAATGAATAAAGACATGCAATTCATGATTATATGAATACCACACAACTCACTTCTAAGAGAGGTTTGAGTAAAATAAAGAGAATAAATATTATTGTGTGGTTACATGAATATGTCATTGGTCGCGTGCATATAATACGCCAAATATTATTTTGTCACGCCTTATAAAAGTTATTAAAGGCAAAATTAAAGCAAGAAATGATTTTGCTTATGATGATTTTGACCATGACAATTTATTATGATATAATTTTATCCATGAAGGAGACATTTACCATATGAATGGTATGATAAAAGATCCTGTAGTACAAAAGTTGTTAAAAACTCCGAAAAAACTAATTTGTTACTACCCGGATGAATAAACTTATTCATGACATTGATATTGTAAAGTCTCAAAATAAACTTTTTGAGTTTCAAATATATAATTCAAAGTGATTGGCATATTGAGACTATAAATAAAAGGAAGATTGAATATCTTCATATTTCTATAATCATACCGGGTAAATATGAAATATTACCCGATCTTCTTTCTATTTGTACTACACAAATATAAACATGATGCTGGAATCATATGCCACAAGTAAACTAGAGGTTTACTAAAACAAATATTAATTGACATGACCGGTTGACCATCTCGGTTCAATTATGATGCGAAAAATTAATTAAGAATTACATTGACATATATTGAATAATAGAAGATTCTTCAAGAATTCTCTTGTGCTGCTTATTCTCATGATATACTAGTTAAAGGTTGGGATTGAGTCCCTTGATTTCTGGAAGGAATAAAATGTGATATATATATATAAGGAATAAAAGGTGATATATATATGGGCCCAATCACCTGCCATGTGGACCGTTTACTATTATATGATTTTAATAGATGCATCTATTTTATGGTCACATGTGCATTTGTTATCAACTTGCGGTTTGGTTTTTGCAAGATTGTTTGCTCAAATTATTAGAGCACAATTCCAGAATATAAATTATGATGATTTATCTTGATAATACTGGTTTAAATCCAAGGTGGTTTAGCGGAAATTGTATGCCTTCAATTATAGCTAAATCATTGGTTATGAGAACAAAACTCCCAAAAATGAAATTCGGTATGAGATGTATTATTTAATATACACCAGCACTTGTACACATCTAGCCAAGTTATGAAAATTTCTCCCTATCACAATCGGTTCAGGGTCAGGAACCAAATAATTTCTATATAGAATATGAATGTGCTATATAATTTAATTATGCCACCACAATGTACAAAGATGGATTCCCAAAGAAGGTTGGGAAATGTGTTGGTGATCCCAACATTAGGGGGAGAAAATGGATAGCTGAGAAAGTGATACGTGAAATGAATTATTATGAATACATATAGATCCTCGTACAAGAAAATATGAACTTGAAGTTCAAGTGATAATTAATTTATAAATTATTGCCAGACGCATTTGCTGACCCAAAGCTAAATGTCATATTCCAGCTGTTGTAAGCACGTGATTTTTGCCCTATATGAGAATTACTCCCAAAAAATCCAAAAATAAAATGATTTTTCTTTGGTGTGCAATTTTGTGATATTTTGTGATATTTTGAATAATTATTTGTATTTGTTTGTGCGTGTTTATTTGATAAATTAATAAAAAATACAAAAATATGTCGCATTTTGCATGTAGGATTTAATTCTATAGTTGTTAGTAATTAAATTTGTTTTACAAAAATTAAAAATTACAAAAATAGGCATCGGTTGCATTTTTAGCATTTAATGACCAAATATACAATTTTATGCTTAATTAATACTTAATTGTGCGTTAATTATTATTAGGAGTTAATTTGCGCTTAATTTAGTTCTTAATAATAGTTTAAGTATTTTTATAATTTAGTTTTAGAAAAATAAAAGAAGAAAAGAGAGCGAAAATATAAAGAAAATCGGAATTAGGCCTCTTCTTCAACTTCAAGCCACAGGCCCAAAAATGGTCCAATCTTCCCTACGACCCAGTCCATTCCGAACTGGGTCGACCCAGTCCATAACCCAAAAGACCCAATACCCCTATCTTGCATTTCAAAGACACAAAACAAAAAAATAAAAAAAATTTTTTTTTAGAAAACCCTAAGAAATGCCTAAAGCATCCGCACCCCCCCTATTCTCTTTCTTCTTCCTCAAAACTTCAAGCTCCAATGGCTGCCATAGCCAACCATGGCTACTCACCTTCACACCACGAACACCCCCTCACGTCGTCACACTCACACACACATACACGAACAAACGACGCAACAGTCCATCGCCCCAACGTTGTTTCTCCATTGAAGCTCAAGCTCGACCATGGACTACCCGTTGCTTCTGCTTCAGCATCCTCTTAGTTGCTGCCTCACTTCGTCTTCTTCAACTCGAATAGCCATAGCCACTGCTTCGTCGTCCTCCACACCGTAGCCGCTGCTCCTCCACACCGTCGACACTGTTCCTCCTCCTAGCTCCATAAACTCAGTCACGTCCAAACAACCCCGTCGCGGCCAGCTGCTCCTGTTCTGCGAGCTTCATTTTCTTCGTGCTGCTGCCATGGTTGTCGCTGCTATTGCTTCAACTTTCTTCTACTGCTGCTCGCGTTTCATGGCTGCTGTCGCGACTGCGTCTTCTCTTCGTCGCCGCGGCTATCGCCACTAATTCCTCCGTTGAGCTGCTGTTGTTTCTACCTTCATCAAGGTTCGTTGATGCTGTTTCTCCTCCTTCTACTAAGCAGCTGCTCCCAGCCCACACGACTCTATGTGCACGTCGAACAGTTGAAAACAAACCACGCTGCTGCATCGACTATTGCTTCACTTCGGCGTCAACGCCAGTCGAGTTCGCGCACATGGATGAGTTTTGGTCGATGTCGTCGATCACTGTTCGAGTTCGTTGTTGGTTGGTCACTTGTTCGTCGTTTCAATCCGGTTAGTAGATTTTGAGTTTTATTTTTTTTCGTGTTCCGTTTTGATATTTCTCGAATCTAAAATCGGTAGATATTTGATTTTTGGTTTTGTTTATGTTCATATGTTTTGTGGAATTAATTTTCAGATTTCAAATGGAAATTTAATTAGTGGTTTTTCATGTTCATTTCATGTTTGTTTTATGGTTTAGGTAAGAATTTGTTAGTTTGATTGTTTGTTAGATTCAAATTGAAATTTAATTGATTATTTCTTCAATTTGTTTCATGTTGTTATATATTTTCCAGAAATTATTAATGTTGTTTTAATCGTTTAATCCGTCATGTTTGTTGTTTAAAATAGTTCATCCATGTTCATACTTTGTTTGATTGTTCTTGAATCCGAATTTTTGTATAGTTTGATTTCTTGTTTACCATTTATGATTATTGTTTGAATTGTTCTCATAATCTTGTTTAAAGTTTAATATAAGAATTGTTTGTTGTAATGTTGTTAGAGTTGATTTTAAGTTCAATATGATTGAATTTAGAAATCTTCATACTTTGTTTGTTGTTGGTTTGAATCCGAAAATAGGATTGCTTGTTGCTAAAATATTGTTCAATCAAATTTTAGTTGTTCTTGGTTGTTCAATTTATGTTCATGTGATTTGTTGTTGAAATATTGTTAAAATCATGTTCATATGATATTGTTGTTATGATGTTCATCTGTGTTCATATTGTTGTTTGAACATTGTTAGAAATTGATCATATTGTCTATATTTTGGTTAAGTTTGATTAATTGATGTGTTATAGCTGATGGTAGTTTGGTAAATTTGTAATACGTTCAGGGGTAGTTTGGTAATTTCAGTAAGGTCGGAAGGGGTAGTTTAGGAATTGTACATTTTGTAATTGTTTATTTGAAGCATGGGGGACAAAATGAAATGGGGTGGTTTGTGATATTATTATTTAATATAAAGGGGGGACAAGATTTAATTTAAAGGGGAATCTTGCATTATTTTAAAAGAAGCATGGGGGACAAAATGAAATGGGGTGGTGTGATATGTTTTTTTAATATAATGGGGATGAGTGGGAAGATAATGGGTTTGGTAGAGAAAGGGATTGATTTTAATTGATTTATGGGATGGGATATATATATGTGAAGTCTTGAACACAAGAAGGGAGAAAAAAATACAGACAAAAAAAAAGAGATTGAAAAAAAAAAAGCTGAACATTTATTCCGAAAAAAAAAACATTGAAACTCTCAAGAAAAGAAAAAACATACAAAGAAAAAAAAATTTGAAAATTAGAAGAGAAAGTAGTACACACCTGAGAAATATTCTGGTATACAGGTGTAGAAATTAAGGGTTGAAGATTAACTAGCCTTTCAAAAATCTGAAAATTTCCTTTGGTTTCTGTCCATTATTTTCGGCATTCCTGGATTTTATTTTGAATTTTTCAAAGCTGTCACTGGGATTTTCGTTGACTGGTTATTGCTGGTTATTGTTGCTGTTGCTGTGTTACGTATTACGTTGCTGACTTTCTTCTTCTTATATTGACAATATCAGGTACACAACTGTAATTTTGGCATTTTGTAAGCTGAAATGAAGAATGGAGTGTTAAATTTTTAATTTAGTTTAATTTAATTTTTGTATTGTATTTAGGTTATTCATGTATTATTATTCTGTAAATCACTGTCATCGGCATAACTAGGCATATTATAGCGACATATTAAATAACGCCTTTACCAGATTATTAGGAAATATATTTAAGCCTGATTATTAATTAAAACTGTTTAATAAAAAAAATAGAAGAAATAACGTAAAAATGGCGTTATTGAATCAGTTTGGCAAAAATTAACTAAGTTCCTTATTCAGAAGGTTTTTCGTCAACGATAAGTTAATCCGAATCATGTAGTCAATTTCAGTTATAACATGAATTAGTTTGCAAACAAGTATTAGGACATGATGAATTAAAACAAAGTTAGTTAATGTTAAATTGTTTAAATTTTTAGAAATATGATTTAGTACTCAAGTTTTTATTTTTATTTCTTTCAATTTTCAGTATTTGTAAATAATTAGTTTCAATAAGCTTAAGTCTTACTAATAATTTGAATTTTAATCCAACTATGGGATAATTAGTTTTTTTTTATTTTTTTTACTTTTCGATAATTCCATGTTGTATTTATGATTATAATTTTATTACTTTCTGTTAATATTTGTTTTTCTCTTCTATTTAATATGTCATTTTCAAGAATGTAGATATTGATTTTATATGTATAAAAAACTTAGTAATAATAAAAATGTAGTCATTAAAGGATATTATTAAAGGATATCGCTAAAAATAAATAGATGTAAATAATACAAAATTTATAGGATTCTCCAATCTCATTTATTTATTTAATTATTAAAAAAAAATTACTTAGAATTTGGGATGGATTGTTTAGTGAATTTCACTTCCTTCCCCAAAGATAATGACGCGTTAGACTCTTTAGGCGCGATTTAATTAATTTTACCTTCTTAAACTCGGATGCGCATTTCATGCGACCCAAATCTAAATCCTAAAACATCAAATAAAATATGTTTCGTATTGTGGGTGCATTTCATGTGACACAATCCAAAGATATGTTTTAAGCGATGTTCACATTCCTAAAAAAAATAATAATTATAATAA
Source organism: Nicotiana sylvestris (assembly GCF_000393655.2). NCBI lineage: Eukaryota > Viridiplantae > Streptophyta > Magnoliopsida > Solanales > Solanaceae > Nicotiana > Nicotiana sylvestris. The sequence continues at coordinate 207,715,950 of NC_091064.1, read as the reverse complement.
TAAAGCGGTAAAAGATAAAATTTGCACATGGTTCATAATTGTATTAAAAATCAGATAAATAAGCCGAATATAACAGTTGAGCGACCGTGCTAGAACCACGGAACTCGGGAATGCCTAACACCTTCTCCCGGGTTAACAGAATTCCTTATCCAGATTTCTGGTACGCAGACTGTAATATAGAGTCATTCTTTTCCTCGATTCGGGATTAAAATTGGTGACTTGGGACACCCTAAATCTCCCAAGTGGCGACTCTGAAATAATTAAACCAATCCCGTTTCGACTGTCCTTTAATTGGAAAAAACTCCCTACGCACCTCGCGGTGCCGGAAAAAGGAGGTGTGACAGCTCTGGCGACTCTGCTGGGGACTTCTTAACCCAGAATCTCTGGTTCAGGGTTAGAAATTCGAGCTCATATAAATTGTTATATTTGGTTTTATCTGATTTTTACATGTTTGAGCCTAATGTGCTAAATGCTGCTTTTACCGCTTTGATATTACATGAACTGTGTATAAACTGTGCCGAAACCCATCTCCTCTCTGAGTCTTCTAAATCATGAAGAAGGGTGTACTTCGTACGACTTCTTTTCTGTATAGTGTAAAATCCCAATTTAGAACGAGGTTCGGACAAGTTGCTAAGCCGGTGAAGCTTCTGTATTCCCGGTACGCTACCCCCCCTCGGCTCGAGCTGTCCGCTCGGGTAAGCCAGGTCTAGAACAAACACCCAGGTTCTGAACCTAGTATAACAAAACCACATGTCGGATCCCTAGTAGGAACGTTTGTTTGCATCACGTGCATCTGACTTTGGAGGCTCAACACAGGGGTTGGGTCTGTCTAGGACAGGTGCACCAAAAATGAAAATGACCATCCTGATGCATCTTATTTGTTTTATGTGCATTTATTTGCTCGGTCTTGCATGTTGACCGGCTTCTGAGTCTCGGGAGTGTAAAAAATAAAATAAAATAAAAATAGCAAGTAAAAAGTTATTTGATTAATTTAGAAAAAATCAGTGTCCAAGTACTGTCGAAGTGCTGCCGAATTTTTTTTTAAAAAAAACATATATATATTTTTACTTTTAGAATTGTTGGTTTGCCTAGAAAGCAGAAAGTGTGTAGGAATAAGTCTTTTATTTTAATTTGCTTTATTTAAAAAAAATGAAAAATGAAAATAGTTTTTTTTATATAAAAGGAAGTGGAAAAATTTGTTTGTTTTCAAAAAAAAAAAAATTAGTTAGTTTATAGCCTGAACTACGCGGGTATGATTCTCACCGGATGTGAGATCAGAGGCAAACCTCTTTGGTTTCGGCTCACCATATTCAAAAAAAATCCAAAAATATTTAACATTACTCACTTCTTTAGAAAGTTTTTCTTTTAGACCTCAATTTTTTTTAAAAAAAATATATTTCCTTTTAATCTCAAAATCCCAATTATTTGTTTAAAAGATATTCAAAATAAAATTCAAAAATATTTTTTCTGTAGTATTTCTTTCATAAATTCAGAATATTGGTTCAAAAATATTTCCTTTCTCCTTAAAAGTTTTTTTCAAGAAATTAAAAATTATTAAAATCCAAAAAATATTTCTTTAGAATATAGATAGTTTTTAAGTCAAATAAAAGTTTTTCCTTCTTTAATCACTATAATAAATGTGCAGGATGAGCACAAGTCAAAATGAACCATTCTCAGTGTGTAGCGAGGTCCCTTCGCAACTCCACATGTGGTGGAATGATATGGGAAAGGATAGTATAAAGATAGTGGAAAGAGTTTTGGGAGGTTTTGTCGATCTGTTGAATATCAAGCCAAGGACAGATATCATCGAGGCTCTAATACCGTTCTGGGATCCAACACGCAACGTGTTTCGTTTTGCTGACTTTGAACTTTCACCTACACTAGAGGAAGTCGCCGGATATGCGGGGTTGAATGGGAAACTAAGAGGGCAGTATTTACTTTCACCAAGACCAGTATCTCCGCACGCGTTCTTGGATTTGCTAAGCATTAGTCGGAAGGTACAGAATGATGATTTGTCGAAGGGATGTTGTACTCTCCAATTCTTGTATCAACGGTACGGAATTCCTCAGGGTTTGGAAGAACCAAACCTCGGATTAATTCACACTGGGAACAGAATCAAGTGGGAAGCAAGACGTACTTTGGCATTTATCACAGCATTTCTGGGAGTTGTGGTCTGTCCCCGCAAAGATAAAAAAATAGAGATAGGCCTTGTAGGGATGGCCGATGTTGCAATCAAAAGAACCGACAGTACTGTGGTTCCTTTGATTTTGTCTGAAATCTACCGAGCTTTAACTATATGCCGAGAAGGAGGCAAGTTCTTTCAGGGATGCAATCTGTTACTCCAGCTGTGGATGCAAGAACACCTCCATCACCGAGTGGGATACATGAACCACGGGTTGACTGAGAAAAACTGCATTAGCGGCTTTGAGAAACGAATGACAGGCGTCATATTTCCCGAAGGCGTCGAAGCATGGCTTGCACAATTGAGGTCAACAACAGCCGACCAAGTTGAATGGGCATTTGGGTGGTTGAATGATACTGAGGTAATATACATGGCGGCCGAGGAATGTCATGTTCTTTTAATGGGACTTCGTAGCATCCAACCATATGCTCCTCATCGGGTACTGCGCCAACTAGGAAGATTTCAGGTAATTCCCACTGATGAGGATCTAAGCAAGCACGCCATTGAGTTGAGTCCAGGAGTCGTGTTCCCCGAAGGAAAAATTAGAAAGTTGTGGCACGAATGTAGATTCCTTGAACCCAAGACTATGGTTCGAGAGCTGGCTAAGGGTGAGGTAGACCCAAAATACGATGTTTGGTTCGGGAAAAGGTTCCAGATTCGTCAGAGGCCTGCCAAAAGAGCTCACGTCCAACAATTTACGGATGATTCGCAGGAACAGTGGGGCTGGTTAGTGAGAGAGGAAGGCTACCGGGTTGAAATCGGGCAGCTGAAGCGACAAATTGAAAGGCTTATGTTTGAAAACAACGTTCAAGTAGCCTCAGAGCAGGGTGAGAAGAACAAATTAGCCAAAGAAAACCAGGCACTGAAAGCCCGAATTCGCCGAGTCAGTAAGAGTGATAGCGACCGACAGAAACGTCTATCTGATGAAAGGTTGATAGCGGAATTGAGAAATCAAGTCAGCCAAAGCCGAGAAGACTTGGAGAGATCCCAGGCTTGTATAACAAGAATGCGGGTCAGATGGGCTACAGTTACAACATCACGGAGAGAGCACCTATGGCAAGTAAAAAGGGACTACGAAATGAGTGTTGCGACATTGAGAGAGATAAACACCATTCTCAATAATCGGGTCCTCAAACAAGCCCAGGATGCTAGAACATATAGAGAACACTACCATGAGTCGATAGCCCGGATGGAAGAACAAATGGAGAGGTTCCAAGAGCAGCTCATTGACAATACTCGAATATTGGGACTAAAGAATCAACGGATAGAACAACTGTGCATAGAGAGGGATAGAATCAGGGGTAGGATCAATGATATAGGGCGCTATATCACCACAAAGTGCCTAACATGTGAAGAGATGCCTCGTGATGTCCTATTTGCCTCAATCATGGGCTATGTCCATCAGATCATGGAGGAACTAAAAAGCTTGCAAAGAAGCCTGGCCCCCAAGCCCGCGGAAAGGCCGAATGATGCCTCGCGGGCACCAAAATTCAAAGCTTTAATGTATCCCTAGTTCAATCTTGCACTTGTTTGTTTTTCGAGTCTGTTGTCTACCCATATGTTTTTTTCCTTTTCTTCAAACATTCTTAAAAAAAAATATATATATATATATATATATATATATATATATATATATATAAAGTCTGTATTTTTTGTTTTTTCTGTGATGGCTTGTAATAGCATTATTTTTGAGTAATATAAAAAAAGAAAAAAAATATTTGGTCTTATGGCACGAACTACGCTTGGTCTGATTCGTGCGGGGTCACGATACGTAGGCAATCTCTATAGGATTCGACCGTAATTAAAAAGAAAAAAAAAGAAAAAAAAGGAAGAATATATATTTGTCAGAGCAAAAATAAGCCGGGATGATGCATACGGTCGGAGCAAAAGCATGTTAGAAATGATTAACTGCCTAGGAGCATTGCATTCCCCTAACGTGCAATTACAATATCTGTTAAGACTCTAACACTGACAAGTTTGTTGTTTTTCCAATCAATATCAGTTAGTTGTTAGAGCATACTGGCAGCGTACCATTATCAGACAAGATCAAAAGGTCCTATACCAGAAAGCATGACTGGGTCAGACAACAGCGTTGAGTCAGAAAAAACGGCCAATCAGATGCTGAAGGAAGCCCTGGAGAAAATGGAAAAAATGAGGCTAGAAATGAATGAAATGCAGATAGCCTTAGCTAGAGCCCAGAAGGGGCAAGAACTACCCGTTACTCCTACCCTCCAACCAACACACACGCCGGAATACCCTTCTCCCGGTCCTTCAACAAGTTTCCCAAGCCATCACTATTATCAGGGAAGAGAGGCTTATGATTCCCAAGCTCCACCACCCACTCAAAACCCTCCTCCACCAAATGTTCCCGTCTTTGTGGCACCTCCCCCAGCCCCATTGCACAGATCATCTAGTGAGCCACTGTTTCAGGCTCACGATACACAATACTACCCCCCTGAACTCACATTCAAAGCACCCGAGCCACATACCTATAATCCCCACTTTGAGGTCCCGGCGGAGATTGAAAAGCCGGCTAAGAGCCCAGAGCAGGACGAGGTGATGCGGAAATTTAAAAGCCTGGAGCAATCCTTCAGGAACATACACGGGTTAGGTAACCAAGTCAGCGTGGCATACAAGGATCTATGCCCTTTCCCTGACGTTCAATTACCAGCAGGGTTCAAAATGCCCAAGTTCGATTTATACGAAGGGCATGGTGATCCTATGGCACATCTACGAGGTTTTTGTAGCAAAATGAGGGGAGCAGGGGGCAAAGATGAGCTATTAATAGCTTACTTTGGCCAGAGTTTGAGCGGGTCGGCGTTAGAGTGGTATACAAGACAAGATCCGAGCAGGTGGTACACCTGGGATGACTTAGCACAGGCTTTCGCAGGACATTTCCAATACAACCTTGAGATAGTCCCAGACCGTCTCACATTGCTAAAGCTCGAGAAGAAACCCGGAGAGAGCTTCCGGGAATTTGGGTTCCGATGGAGAGAACAGGCAGCCAGAGTTGATCCCCCAATGAGAGAAGGAGAAATGGTGGATTACTTCTTACAAACTCTCGAGCCAACTTACTTTGGTCACTTGGTGACGTCAGTTGGCAAATCATTTAATGAAGTTGTGAAAATGGGAGGTATGATAGAAGAGGGACTTAAGTCTAATAAGATCCTGAGTTATTCGGCAATTAAGGCAACAACTCAGGCCATTCAGAGCGGCACGGGAGGTGCGCTAGGGAAGAAAAGGAGAGAGGAGGTCACGACATTAGAGGCCGACAATTGGTCCAGATCTAGAGGTCCTTCCCCTCATTACCAACCCAGACCCCATCGTCTAAACTACCCACACATTCCAAATTACCCTCCACAACCCTACTACCAACCACAAGAACAACATTTCACCGTCCATCAAGCCCAGACATACACCCAACCTCCGGTTCGCCCACAATGGCGCACGCCGGTTCCCCACAATACATACCCACCTCCACATAACACATACCCACCACCACAAAACACCTATCCACCACCAAGAGCCTACAGGAACCCTCCAGGGATGGGTTTCAGGGGAAATCCGGCCGCCAGAAATGAAAGATTGCAGAGGCAAAGAACTTTTACTGAGTTGGGGGAAACTTATATTGCCTTGTTCCACAAATTGAGGCAGTTGGGTTTATTAAATCCTGTTGAGCCTAGATTACCAAATCCCTTACCCCAAAATATGGATCACTCGGTAAGATGTGAATATTGTTCGGGAGCTCCCGGACATGATACCGAGAAATGTTGGAGGCTGAAACATGCAATACAAGATCTTATTGATACCAACAAGATCGAGGTACAGGCACCGGAGGCACCTAACATTAACCAGAACCCATTGCCAAAGCACCCTGAAGCCCACATGATCGAGCTTGTGCACGAAGTAGGGGAGCCGAAGAAACCCCCACAGACAGTGATGATGATCCGTGCCACTCCAAAAGAAAAATCGATCAATGAGGAAGCAGGGGTAAAGTTGAAAGGGGAAGATGTCAAGCCAGTGGTGATATTGGGGAAGAATCCATCTGCCGCTACAAGGAAACCAGAACCAGCCAAGTTGGTAATAACGGGAGCATCATCTACACCCGTGGTTGTTGTGAAAGGGGTCTGCAGGGAACTGGTCATCATAAAACCAGTAGTCCAAACACCAATGATTGATAGCAAGGCTGTGCCTTGGAAGTATGAGAAGGCAGTGGTGATGTACAAGGGACAACAAGTGGAGGAGAATAGTTGTGAGGCGCAGGGACTGACTCGATCAGGACGGTGTTTTGCTCCGGCGGAGTTGAGAAGACCCAATCCAGCTGCAATAAAGAAACCTGTGTCAGAAGAAGAAGCTGAGGATTTCTTAAAGAAGATGAAAGTGCAGGATTACTCCGTGGTCGAACAGTTGAAGAAAACACCGGCCCAGATCTCACTGCTATCATTATTAATCCATTCGGATGAACATCGTCGGGCCCTGATGAAGATACTGAATGAAGCTCATGTGCCCAATGAAATTTCTGTAAATCACCTGGAAACGATTGCCAACAAAATTTTCGAGGTGAACAGGGTAACATTTTCAGATGATGATCTGCCAGTGGAGGGCACGGAACATAATAAAGCTCTCTACCTAACTGTCAAATGTGAAGATTCGGCAGTTACTCGGGCATTAGTGGATAACGGCTCAAGTGCCAATATTTGTCCATTATCCACCCTGAACCAATTGAAGATCGACCACGGAAGAATCCAAAAGAATAGCATTTGCGTCCGAGGATTTGACGGAAATGGAACAGCCACCGTGGGGGATATTATACTTGAGTTGACCATCGGTCCAGTCCAGTTTACCATGGAATTCCAGGTATTAGATGCTACGGTATCTTATAACTTTCTGTTGGGACGTCCGTGGATCCATGCAGCCAAAGCAGTGCCATCCACCTTGCATCAGATGGTCAAGTTCGAGTGGGATAGACAAGAGGTCGTATTGCACGGCGAGGACACTGCGTGCACCGTAGGAGGCGCCATTGTACCCTTCATAGAGACTAATGATGACAAAGGTCCCTGGGTCTACCAGATTTTTGATGCAGTGTCGGCAAACAAGATCCCCGAGGGTGAAATCATTCAGCATCCTAGGATAGCTTCCGCAACGGTTATGATGGTTTCAGAAATGCTAGGTAATGGGTTTATGCCAGGAAAAGGCTTGGGAGCTGAACTTCAGGGAATTGTTCAACCTGTTTCCTTGCCCAAGAATTTGGAGACCTTTGGGTTGGGGTTCAAACCGACTGCGGCAGATGTAAAACGAGCTCGGAAAATGAAGAAGAAAGTTTGGTTTCTTCCCAAACCTGTGCCACGTCTCTCAAGATCTTTTGTTAGAGCAAGCGCCAAGGGGTCACCAGTCCCGAAAGTTCTCGGGCGATTGATTGGGATTGACGGGGATCTGAATCAGAGTTTCGAAAGATTGTTCACTAATGTCAATATGGTAGAAGTCGGAGAGGGTTCCAGTGGAACAGACATACAGTTTATGGGGCCTGAAGCCAAAACCAACAATTGGACGGTTACTCCTCTTCCTACTCGGGGAGAGTCCTGGTAGTAGGCTTTGATTTTTGCTTTTTTATTTTTCGGATTATTCAGGGTGTAATCCAAATCTCATTTTATCTTGTAAAAGTGTGAACCCTGTTATCCCGCATTTTAATAAAATTCTTTTCTTGTCTCATTTTAATTTTGTTTTATTCTTTTCTCTTTCTGAACAGTTCTCTTTTTACTGGTTCTAATGACATGGCATGCACGACGGATCTTCGACCTAGTCTAATAAATCAATCTGACTCTGATTTAATGATACAAGAGATCGATTATGAGTCTGAATATGATGAGGATAAAGCCTTCGAGGAAATAAACCGAGAACTATGCCAATTTGAAGAGAAACCCAAGCCTAATCTGAATGACACCGAGGCTGTAAATCTAGGGGATGCGGATAATGTCCGAGAAACCAAAATCAGCATCCACATTGAGCCTGGCATCAGGGAAGAATTAATCAAAGCACTCATTGAGTTTAAAGATATTTTTGCATGGTCATATGACGACATGCCGGGTTTAAGCACCAAGCTAGTGGTTCACAAATTGCCCATTGACCCGGCCTGTCTTCCTGTCAAGCAGAAACTGAGGAAGTTCAAGACAGATATGAGTGTGAAGATTAAAGAAGAAGTAACCAAGCAGCTGCAAGCAAAGGTTATTCGGGTCTCTCGATATCCTGATTGGTTGGCTAATGTAGTGCCAGTACCAAAGAAAGATGGGAAGATCAGGGTATGCGTCGACTACCGTAATCTGAACAGGGCAAGCCCAAAGGATAACTTTCCATTGCCCAATATCCATATCTTGATCGACAATTGCGCCGGGAAAGAAATCGGCTCCTTTGTGGATTGCTACGCTGGGTATCATCAGATTTTGATGGATGAAGAAGATGCAGAGAAAACAGCTTTCATTACGCCATGGGGGACTTATTGTTATCGGGTAATGCCATTCGGTTTGAAGAACGCTGGGGCAACGTACATGAGAGCAATGACTACTGTGTTCCATGATATGATACATAAAGAGATCGAAGTGTACGTAGATGATGTGATCATCAAATCCAAGCGTCAGGAAGACCACGTAGCAGACCTTAGGAAGTTTTTCCAAAGACTTCGAAGGTACGACATTAAGCTCAACCCAGCCAAATGTGCATTTGGTGTTCCATCTGGAAAGCTGTTAGGATTTATCGTCAGTCGGCGAGGCATTGAGTTGGATCCGTCAAAGATCAAATCCATCCAGGAATTGCCGCCACCGAGGAACAAAACAGAAGTAATGAGTCTGTTGGGAAGGTTGAACTATATCAGCAGATTCATCGCTCAGCTCACAACAACTTGTGAACCCATCTTTCGATTGTTGAGGAAAGATGCCGCGATAGAATGGACGGCAGAATGTCAGGAGGCATTTGACCAGATCAAAGGTTATTTATCTAATCCACCTGTATTGGTTCCACCTGAGTCGGGGAGGCCATTAATCCTTTATCTAACGGTCCTGGATCATTCGTTTGGTTGCGTGTTGGGTCAACACGACATCACAGGAAGAAAAGAGCAAGCCATCTATTATCTCAGCAAGAAGTTTACAGTCTATGAGAATAAGTACACTCAACTTGAGAAAACATGTTGTGCTCTAACTTGGGTAGCACAGAAGTTTAAGCATTATCTGTCGTCACATACTACTTACCTTATTTCACGTCTGGATCCATTAAAGTATATTTTCCAGAAGCCTATGCCCACAGGAAGATTGGCAAAATGGCAGATATTACTCACAGAGTTCGACATTGTCTATGTGACGAGGACGGCCATGAAAGCTCAAGCATTGGCCGATCACTTGGCTGAGAATCCTATTGATGAAGAATACGAGCCTTTGAGGACGTATTTTCCAGATGAAGAAGTGATACATATAGAGGAGTTAGAACTGAATGAGAAACCAGGGTGGAAGCTTTTCTTTGACGGGGCTGCTAATGCAAAAGGAGTTGGAGTAGGAGCAGTACTTATTTCAGAAACAGGACATCACTATCCTGTTACAGCTCAGCTACGTTTCTATTGTACCAACAACATGGCTGAATATGAGGCATGTATTTTGGGCCTACGATTGGCTGCAGACATGGATGTTCAGGACGTCTTGGTCTTGGGAGACTCGGACCTCCTAGTACATCAGATCCAGGGTGAATGGGAAACACGGGATTTGAAGCTTATACCATACCGACAATGTTTGCACGATTTGAGCAAGCGATTTCGATCAGTGGAGTTCAGACACATCCCGAGAGTTCACAATGAGGTTGCCGATGCTTTGGCCACTTTAGCATCGATGTTGCACCATCCAGACAAAATCCATGTTGACCCATTGTATATTCAGGTTCGTGATCAGCATGCCTACTGCAACATAATAGAAGAAGAAATGGATGGCGAGCCATGGTTTTATGATATCAAGGAATACCTCAGGATGGGGATATACCCGGAGCAGGCAACCGGAGATCAAAAGAGAGCCATTCGACGACTGGCAAATGGATTTTTCCTCAGTGGAGGAATGTTGTACAAAAGAACCCCAGATCTGGGATTGCTGAGATGTATTGATGCAGGTCAAGCCACGATAGTGATGACAGAGGTACATGCTGGAGTCTGTGGGCCCCATATGAGCGGATATGTGTTGGCAAAGAAGATTCTGCGAGCGGGATATTATTGGCTCACTATGGAGCATGATTGTATCAGTTTCGTACGAAAATGCCATCAGTGTCAGATACACGGAGATCTGATTCATTCTCCACCAATGGAATTGCACACAATGTCCGCACCATGGCCATTTGTAGCATGGGGCATGGATGTCATTGGGCCTATCGAGCCGGCAGCTTCGAACGGTCACAGGTTCATTCTGGTAGCCATCGATTATTTCACTAAGTGGGTTGAAGCCAAAACTTTTAAGTCTGTAACCAAGAAGGCAGTGGTGGATTTCGTCCATTCCCATATCATTTGTAGATTTGGGATCCCAAATATAATAATCACGGACAATGGTGCTAATCTTAACAGCAACTTGATGAGAGAAGTATGTGAACAGTTTAAGATTACACACCGTAATTCCACTCCGTATCGGCCCAAGGCGAATGGAGCAGTTGAGGCAGCCAACAAAAATATAAAGAAGATATTGAGGAAAATGATTGAAGGATCCAGACAATGGCATGAAAAGCTACCATTTGCGTTGTTAGGATACCGCACTACTGTTCGTACTTCAATAGGTGCGACTCCTTATTTGTTGGTATACGGAACCGAAGCAGTAATACCAGCAGAAGTTGAAATTCCTTCCCTTCGAATTATCGCTGAGGCCGGGATTGACGATGATGAATGGGTCAAAACCCGACTAGAGCAGCTGAGTTTAATGGATGAAAAAAGATTGGCAGCAGTATGTCATGGCCAGTTGTATCAAAAGAGAATGGCAAGAGCATACAATAAGAAGGTGCGCCCCAGAAAATTTGAAGTAGGGCAACAAGTATTGAAACGGATCCTCCCACATCAGATTGAGGCAAAAGGCAAGTTCGCCCCGAATTGGCAAGGGCCGTATATTGTGACCAGAGTATTATCCAATGGCGCTTTACGTCTGACGGATGTTGAAGGAAGATGCGTCGACATGGCTATCAATTCTGATGCAGTCAAAAGATATTATGTGTAATTTCTTTTGTTGTTTATTTGTTTGTTTATACTTAGTGCTTATCGGATAATGAAATGACGGAGGCAATTCTTTCTTCTATCCAAACACTTTTAACCTTTGCTTTACCCCTTTGAGCCATACTTATCTTTTTATACCCCTCTCTTGGAATCATTAATGAAAAAATGTATGAAAAAAAAACTTTTTGAAGGTCGCAAGAAAACAAAGGAGTCAGTGAACTACGTTCGACCTGATTCCTCAAAGAGGATACGTAGGCGCCTCACGGCTCGGTCATAAGGTAATAAAATAAAAAAATAAAAAAAAAATCAAAAGAAAAATCCCCAAGTAAGAAAACTGGGGCAGAAATTATGTTTCTAAATTTTGATAAAAAAAAAAAGAGAAAAAAAAAGAGTTTGATTCCAAGAGTTGTAATACTTTACCCATCAAAGTTATTTTGAATTTTATATCCTTTTCTTCTAAAACCTATATTGATATCCAAAAAAGACCTCCCGATCAGTATCCGAGAGGTGTTAAGATAGGCAAATGAAAACCAAGAATAAAACATCGGTCCCTGACTGAATGAGGATCATGAATTGAAAGAATTTTTAGCCAAAAGAATTCCCGGCAGAGATAAATCTTATCGGCAACACTCCAATCCCAAGCTGAGAAAATAAGATGAGAGAGTCTTATCGGCGAAAACCTTCACAGGCGCCATAAGGCGACGTAAGCTGAGAAATACAAAATGAGAGAGTCTTATCGGTGAAAACCTTCACAGGCACCATAAGGCGACGGGAGTTGTGAGAAATGAGAGAGCCTTGTTAGTGAAAACCCCGCGAAGGGCACTATAAGGCGACAAGATAGATTGACGGAAAAGATCCGTATTTTGCGAAGAATTGGGCACCTATTTATCCCCAGCAAGTGAAGACATCAGAAAGTTTGATCGACACAAATAGACTGGGTTGATTAATCCGGAATGCACAACATGATCATTGGAATCGGTTGTATCACCCAGATAAGTTCATTTTTTTGTTCAGAAAGATTTTCTCATTTTTCTATCTTTTCATTTTGTTGTTTAAAAGAATTTTTCTAGAAATTTATGTTTTAAGGAAGGTCTTTCAGAGCTTACTACCAGTTGCCAAAATGGTACAACATAAAAAGTGAAAAGGGCAGGCAAGAGACAAGGCAATAAGGCAAAAGACGTTGGTTGCTAGGCCGAATAATATTGTCCTAAAATGGCAAGGAAAGTACGGGGAAGAGCCGAAAAAAAAAAAATATGTTGAGGAAATTGTAAGCCAAGTTCCAAGACGATCCCCAGAGTACTCCGACCGAATATCGACCAAGCTACGAGGTGGTCGGACAACACAGAAGGGGAAGGGAAGAAAGGAAAATTCATCTTCGGCAAAATAACCTCCAGAAATTTTTGAGATACAAAATGGTGAAGGGATAAATGGAAAAACCGTCCCCAGCAGAATGTTATCCCCAGCAAATAACATCATCCCCAACAAGTTTTGAGAACGCCGAACAAGAATAAGGGAAAGGGAACAATCATCCCCATCAGGAGTGACATGACCATTCGCCATATTTCAAAAAAAAAAAAAAAAAAAAAACTAACTAAATTTTCTTTGATTTGAACAGGAAAATAAAGTGTTGATGATGGCCTAAAGATACGCCATAAGAAAGATCGCCAGAATTGGGGCATAAAATTTTCTACCACAAGTGGAAATTTTCTCGGAGAATCGAGGAAACAAATTCAAATTATTCTTTGCCAATTAGGCGCCCACCAGTATAATGCGGGAATACATTTCTGTCTTTTCATTTCATGTTCTAGGTCACCCACCAGTATAATGCGGGTATGCATTTATGTTTTCATTTCATGTTCTAGGTCGCCCACCAGTATAATGCGGGAATACATTTCAGTTCTAGGTCACCCACCAGTATAATGCGGGTATGCATTTATGTTTTCATTTCATGTTCTAGGTCGCCCACCAGTATAATGCGGGAATACATTTCAGTTCTAGGTCACCCACCAGTATAATGCGGGTATGCATTTATGTTCTCATTTCATGCTCTAGGTCGCCCACCAGTAAAATGCGGGAATACATTTAAGTTCTAGGTCGCCCACCAGTATAATGCGGGAATACATTTCAGTTCTAGGTCGCCCACCAGTATAATGCGGGAATACATTTCAGTTCTAGGTCGCCCACCAGTAAAATGCGGGAATACATTTAAGTTCTAGGTCGCCCACCAGTAAAATGCGGGAATACATTTAAGTTCTAGGTCGCCCACCAGTAAAATGTGGGAATACATTTAAGTTCTAGGTCGCCCACCAGTAAAATGCGGGAATACATTTAAGTTCTAGGTCGCCCACCAGTAAAATGCGGGAATACATTTAAGTTCTAGGTCGCCCACCAGTAAAATGTGGGAATACATTTAAGTTCTAGGTCGCCCACCAGTAAAATGCGGGAATACATTTAAGTTCTAGGTCGCCCACCAGTATAATGCGGGAATACATTTCAGTTCTAGGTCGCCCACTAGTATAATGAGGGAATACATTTTGTCTGTTCATTCCATATTCTAGGTCGCCCACCAGTATAATGCGGGCATACATTTCAGTTTTCCATTTCTAGGTCACCCACCAGTATAATGCGGGTATACATTTATGTTTTCATTTCATGTTCTAGGTCGCCCACAAGTATAATACGGGTATGCATTTATCTTTTCATTTCATGTTCTAGGTCGCCCACCAGTATAATGCGGGAATACATTTCAGTTCTAGGTCGCCCACCAGTATAATGCGGGAATACATTTAGGTTCTAGGTCGCCCACCAGTATAATGCGGGAATACTTTTAAGTTCTAGGTCACCCACCAGTATAATGCGGGAATACTTTTCTGTTCTAGGTCGCCCACCAGTAAAATGCGGGAATACATTTCAGTTCTAGGTCGTCCACCAGTATAATGCGGGCATACATTTCATAATTTTGCATTGAAGCAACTTTTTAGTCTTGTATTACAGAGTTTGGAATCAGTAACCCCACCAGAAGGCGGAAGGTTACAACAGGAATCCCCAGCAATAAACAATAAAATCCCCCAGCACCGGGAAGCAGAAGGTTGCAACAAGAGGTCCCAGCATAAACTCAAGTCCATGTGTCAAAAGGAAGAAAAGCATCGGAAGAAAAGCACCGAAAGAAATGCAAGCAGACAAGGAAGCAAGGCAACAAAAATAAATTGTACTCTAGCCTAGCTTCTTGTTTTTTTAAGCACGGTGTAACAAGGAGATCGGTAAGCAATAATAATAGCATGCAACAACAGTAACATTGCAGTCCAACGGTAGTCCCAGCTACCAAAATTTCCCGAACTACATTGACCTGATTCCTGTTTAGCCCAGGATATGTAGGAAACCTTTGAAGCAAAGGTTCGGTCAAATCTTTTTTAACAAAAAATGCTTCACACGGAGTACTCGGATGGGCAAAAATCGCTCGCTTTATCTTTGCACGAAAACCCTTCGTGTATCCGGGCAAAGAGGGGCAGCTGTAAGCACGTGATTTTTGCCCTATATGAGAATTACTCCCAAAAAATCCAAAAATAAAATGATTTTTCTTTGGTGTGCAATTTTGTGATATTTTGTGATATTTTGAATAATTATTTGTATTTGTTTGTGCGTGTTTATTTGATAAATTAATAAAAAATACAAAAATATGTCGCATTTTGCATGTAGGATTTAATTCTATAGTTGTTAGTAATTAAATTTGTTTTACAAAAATTAAAAATTACAAAAATAGGCATCGGTTGCATTTTTAGCATTTAATGACCAAATATACAATTTTATGCTTAATTAATACTTAATTGTGCGTTAATTATTATTAGGAGTTAATTTGCGCTTAATTTAGTTCTTAATAATAGTTTAAGTATTTTTATAATTTAGTTTTAGAAAAATAAAAGAAGAAAAGAGAGCGAAAATATAAAGAAAATCGGAATTAGGCCTCTTCTTCAACTTCAAGCCACAGGCCCAAAAATGGTCCAATCTTCCCTACGACCCAGTCCATTCCGAACTGGGTCGACCCAGTCCATAACCCAAAAGACCCAATACCCCTATCTTGCATTTCAAAGACACAAAACAAAAAAATAAAAAAAAAAAATTAAGAAAACCCTAAGAAATGCCTAAAGCATCCGCACCCCCCCTATTCTCTTTCTTCTTCCTCAAAACTTCAAGCTCCAATGGCTGCCATAGCCAACCATGGCTACTCACCTTCACACCACGAACACCCCCTCACGTCGTCACACTCACACACACATACACGAACAAACGACGCAACAGTCCATCGCCCCAACGTTGTTTCTCCATTGAAGCTCAAGCTCGACCATGGACTACCCGTTGCTTCTGCTTCAGCATCCTCTTAGTTGCTGCCTCACTTCGTCTTCTTCAACTCGAATAGCCATAGCCACTGCTTCGTCGTCCTCCACACCGTAGCCGCTGCTCCTCCACACCGTCGACACTGTTCCTCCTCCTAGCTCCATAAACTCAGTCACGTCCAAACAACCCCGTCGCGGCCAGCTGCTCCTGTTCTGCGAGCTTCATTTTCTTCGTGCTGCTGCCATGGTTGTCGCTGCTATTGCTTCAACTTTCTTCTACTGCTGCTCGCGTTTCATGGCTGCTGTCGCGACTGCGTCTTCTCTTCGTCGCCGCGGCTATCGCCACTAATTCCTCCGTTGAGCTGCTGTTGTTTCTACCTTCATCAAGGTTCGTTGATGCTGTTTCTCCTCCTTCTACTAAGCAGCTGCTCCCAGCCCACACGACTCTATGTGCACGTCGAACAGTTGAAAACAAACCACGCTGCTGCATCGACTATTGCTTCACTTCGGCGTCAACGCCAGTCGAGTTCGCGCACATGGATGAGTTTTGGTCGATGTCGTCGATCACTGTTCGAGTTCGTTGTTGGTTGGTCACTTGTTCGTCGTTTCAATCCGGTTAGTAGATTTTGAGTTTTATTTTTTTTCGTGTTCCGTTTTGATATTTCTCGAATCTAAAATCGGTAGATATTTGATTTTTGGTTTTGTTTATGTTCATATGTTTTGTGGAATTAATTTTCAGATTTCAAATGGAAATTTAATTAGTGGTTTTTCATGTTCATTTCATGTTTGTTTTATGGTTTAGGTAAGAATTTGTTAGTTTGATTGTTTGTTAGATTCAAATTGAAATTTAATTGATTATTTCTTCAATTTGTTTCATGTTGTTATATATTTTCCAGAAATTATTAATGTTGTTTTAATCGTTTAATCCGTCATGTTTGTTGTTTAAAATAGTTCATCCATGTTCATACTTTGTTTGATTGTTCTTGAATCCGAATTTTTGTATAGTTTGATTTCTTGTTTACCATTTATGATTATTGTTTGAATTGTTCTCATAATCTTGTTTAAAGTTTAATATAAGAATTGTTTGTTGTAATGTTGTTAGAGTTGATTTTAAGTTCAATATGATTGAATTTAGAAATCTTCATACTTTGTTTGTTGTTGGTTTGAATCCGAAAATAGGATTGCTTGTTGCTAAAATATTGTTCAATCAAATTTTAGTTGTTCTTGGTTGTTCAATTTATGTCATGTGATTTGTTGTTGAAATATTGTTAAAATCATGTTCATATGATATTGTTGTTATGATGTTCATCTGTGTTCATATTGTTGTTTGAACATTGTTAGAAATTGATCATATTGTCTATATTTTGGTTAAGTTTGATTAATTGATGTGTTATAGCTGATGGTAGTTTGGTAAATTTGTAATACGTTCAGGGGTAGTTTGGTAATTTCAGTAAGGTCGGAAGGGGTAGTTTAGGAATTGTACATTTTGTAATTGTTTATTTGAAGCATGGGGGACAAAATGAAATGGGGTGGTTTGTGATATTATTATTTAATATAAAGGGGGGACAAGATTTAATTTAAAGGGGAATCTTGCATTATTTTAAAAGAAGCATGGGGGACAAAATGAAATGGGGTGGTGTGATATGTTTTTTTAATATAATGGGGATGAGTGGGAAGATAATGGGTTTGGTAGAGAAAGGGATTGATTTTAATTGATTTATGGGATGGGATATATATATGTGAAGTCTTGAACACAAGAAGGGAGAAAAAAATACAGACAAAAAAAAGAGATTGAAAAAAAAAGCTGAACATTTATTCCGAAAAAAAAAAACATTGAAACTCTCAAGAAAAGAAAAAACATACAAAGAAAAAAAAATTTGAAAATTAGAAGAGAAAGTAGTACACACCTGAGAAATATTCTGGTATACAGGTGTAGAAATTAAGGGTTGAAGATTAACTAGCCTTTCAAAAATCTGAAAATTTCCTTTGGTTTCTGTCCATTATTTTCGGCATTCCTGGATTTTATTTTGAATTTTTCAAAGCTGTCACTGGGATTTTCGTTGACTGGTTATTGCTGGTTATTGTTGCTGTTGCTGTGTTACGTATTACGTTGCTGACTTTCTTCTTCTTATATTGACAATATCAGGTACACAACTGTAATTTTGGCATTTTGTAAGCTGAAATGAAGAATGGAGTGTTAAATTTTTAATTTAGTTTAATTTAATTTTTGTATTGTATTTAGGTTATTCATGTATTATTATTCTGTAAATCACTGTCATCGGCATAACTAGGCATATTATAGCGACATATTAAATAACGCCTTTACCAGATTATTAGGAAATATATTTAAGCCTGATTATTAATTAAAACTGTTTAATAAAAAAAAATAGAAGAAATAACGTAAAAATGGCGTTATTGAATCAGTTTGGCAAAAAATTAACTAAGTTCCTTATTCAGAAGGTTTTTCGTCAACGATAAGTTAATCCGAATCATGTAGTCAATTTCAGTTATAACATGAATTAGTTTGCAAACAAGTATTAGGACATGATGAATTAAAACAAAGTTAGTTAATGTTAAATTGTTTAAATTTTTAGAAATATGATTTAGTACTCAAGTTTTTATTTTTATTTCTTTCAATTTTCAGTATTTGTAAATAATTAGTTTCAATAAGCTTAAGTCTTACTAATAATTTGAATTTTAATCCAACTATGGGATAATTAGTTTTTTTTTTATTTTTTTTACTTTTCGATAATTCCATGTTGTATTTATGATTATAATTTTATTACTTTCTGTTAATATTTGTTTTTCTCTTCTATTTTATATGTCATTTTCAAGAATGTAGATATTGATTTTATATGTATAAAAAACTTAGTAATAATAAAAATGTAGTCATTAAAGGATATTATTAAAGGATATCGCTAAAAATAAATAGATGTAAATAATACAAAATTTATAGGATTCTCCAATCTCATTTATTTATTTAATTATTAAAAAAAAATTACTTAGAATTTGGGATGGATTGTTTAGTGAATTTCACTTCCTTCCCCAAAGATAATGACGCGTTAGACTCTTTAGGCGCGATTTAATTAATTTTACCTTCTTAAACTCGGATGCGCATTTCATGCGACCCAAATCTAAATCCTAAAACATCAAATAAAATATGTTTCGTATTGTGGGTGCATTTCATGTGACACAATCCAAAGATATGTTTTAAGCGATGTTCACATTCCTAAAAAAAATAATAATTATAATAATAAAGCGGTAAAAAGATAAAATTTGCACATGGTTCATAATTGTATTAAAAATCAGATAAATAAGCCGAATATAACAGTTGAGCGACCGTGCTAGAACCACGGAACTCGGGAATGCCTAACACCTTCTCCCGGGTTAACAGAATTCCTTATCCAGATTTCTGGTACGCAGACTGTAATATAGAGTCATTCTTTTCCTCGATTCGGGATTAAAATTGGTGACTTGGGACACCCTAAATCTCCCAAGTGGCGACTCTGAAATAATTAAACCAATCCCGTTTCGACTGTCCTTTAATTGGAAAAAACTCCCTACGCACCTCGCGGTGCCGGAAAAAGGAGGTGTGACAGCTCTGGCGACTCTGCTGGGGACTTAACCCCATGAGGGACAGAGTCTATGGCATGCATGAAGCGTAACAGACCAATCGGTTCCAAAGATAAAACTCCTTGAAGAAAGAGAGGGGCAAAATGGTCATAATAAGGAGGCAAGTGCTCTAGAAGAGCACCACGACATAACACTTCGTAAGACCTCATGTGAGAGTCTCAGGTACCTGAAAATAATAAGATAAAGAGATCTCAATAAGTTATGTCTTTATTGTATAATAATTGAACCGATATAAAATGATCGCCGACGATATTGTTAACATAATGTAGCGCTCAATATTATTAATATTGACGAGGATCTTGAGCTCAAATCTGTCATGAAATTTGGACAGATAAATGATTGGCCAAATGAAAAATACGCAATGAAAATTGACTTCACTTGAAAAAATGTGAAGTTGGGCGGATAGTCCCAACACCAGAAAGTATAAAGTCAATGGAGGTATAAATGTATTCTTGTGCAAAAGGTTCATGTCGATAGACATAAAGATGACTTGTGACATAAGAAAATTAGTAAATATCCTCACATTGATTATATGGAGACATGTTCTCTTATGGTGGATATAATTATTTTAGGTTTTAATCTGGTAATACATGAAAACTTGATATTCGTATAATGGAAATTATTGAAGGATTAAAATTGTTCTGAAGCATATTAATGTTTCCAAGAAATCTATTAAATAAAGCTTCAAAAATTCTTATACGGATTGAAACAATCAAGGCGCATGTAGTATAATTGCCTGTGTGAGTACCTATTGAAAGAAGGGTACAAGAATGATTCAATTTGTCCTTGTATCTTTATAAAAAGATCTGGATTTGAATTTATTATAATCTTTGTGTATGTTGATTCAAATGTCATTACAACTCCCAGGCAGCTTCCTAAAGCAGTAAACTGTTTAAAGAAAAAATTTGAAATGAAAGATCTTGGAAAGACAAAATTTTCTCTTGGTCTACAAATTGAGTATATGAAAGATGAAATTTTTATCAATCAATCAGCATACACTGAAAAGATTTTAAAGCAAATTTATATGGATAAAGCACATCCATTTAGTACCCCGATGGTTGTGAGATCACTCGATATAAATAAAGATCCATTCCGACCTCATGAAAATAATGAAGAACTTGTTGGTTCTGAAGTACCATATCTTAGTGCAATTGATGCACTAATGTTTCTTGCTAACACTAAAAGGCGTGACATAACATTTTCAATTAATGTCTTAACAAGATATAGCTCTGCTCCTACAAGGAGACATTGGAGTGAAATCAAACACATATTGTGTTATCTAAAAGGGACTACCAATGTGGGCTTATTTTATGCCAATGATTGCAATCCCGATCTTGTTAGTTATGCCGATGTAGAGTATTTATCTGACACACACAAGGCTTGATCTTAAACATGCTATGTGTTTACATGTGGAGGCACTGTCATATCTTGGCGATCGACTAAGCAATCAATCGTGGCTACTTCTTCTAATCATGCTGAGATAATTTCTATTCATGAAGCAAGTCGAGAATGTATTTGGTTGAGGTCTATAATATATCTTATCCGAGACAAATATGGTTTGAAGTGTGACAAACTACCCATAATTTTGTATGAAGACAATGCAGCATGCATAGCCCAATTGAAGGGATGATTCATAAAAGGAGATAAGACAAAACATATTTTACCAAAGTTATTTTTCACACATGATCTTCAAAAGAATGGTGATATCAATGTACAACAGATTCGTTCAAGTGATAATATGGTTGATTTGTTCACCAAATCTCTACTGACCTCAACCTTCAAGAAACTGGTGTACAAGATTGGGATGCGAAGGCTGAAGGATGTGAACTGATGCTCTCATCAGGGAGAGTTAATACGCGGTGTACTCTTTTTCCCTTACAAGGTTTTGTCCTACCGGGTTTTTCTTGCAAGGTTTGTAACGAGGCAACCAAAAGACGTATTTCTAAATATGTCTACTCTTTTTCCTTCATTAGGATTTTTTTTCCCATAGGGTTTTTTCCTAATAAGGTTATAACGAGGCACATTATTTATGGACATCCAAGGGGAAGTGTTATGATAAATATCATATTATGGTGAATGTCTACTCTTCCTCCATGATCTTCATGTCAAATGCTTAATGACATATTCCATGACATATTTTCTTCACTTTTCATGCCTATATAAAGGCCTTGTAATAGATAGGAAAATACACACAATTGAAGAAGAAAATCTCTTCCTTCTCTCTATCTCCATTTCTTGTTCATGTTTTACTAAATTGCTTTTATTTCCTTGTTCCATATTGTTACTTTGAGTTATATTTCATAGCAATTTGAAAATTCTAACCCATTTGGCCATAAAAAATATTACACTTTTTTCGAAAATCAGTGTTTGACCATAAAAAATTCATATTTCACTTGAAGTTAAATTTCGAAATTTTTTGAAAATTTGAAAAACTTCAAAAGCTGTTTTTCAGAACTTTAACTTCAAACCACTCATAAAAACTCAAAAACAACTCCGAATTATATTCATGTCCAAAGACAACTTTAATTTTCAAATACTCCATGGTTTCATTTTTACTTGCCTACTATTGACTTTGCACACCCTTAAGAAATACTCCAATAAATAAAGTGTTTAATTTACTATGATACCCAAATTAATTGGTGTATTGTCATAATGAATTTGGAAAATGATTTGAAATGAGTAATTAATCCTAAGGACAGAACATGAAAAATAAATTATTTTTCTCTTGATATGCGAAAAGTAACAAGTGAAAATAAAAATTTATTTTTAGAATACTTGACAATTAAAAGTGAACGGAGAGAGTACTAGATTTACTTGGATTTTTTTTTTCCCCGGAATTTTACAAATCTTATGTTACACTCTAAATTTGTTTCTTTTCTCGTGTAAGACAGCTTTTGCTTGCTGGTGCACATTTTGCAAGCGTTTTATTTAATTCATATCTAGGTCTAGCATTAATTTAATGATATAGGGTGACAAATGAGGATCCACTTTTGTTTATTTTTTTGGGGTAAATCCATGAGTATGATCATTTAAATGGAGTACCCATTTTTCTTAGGTTTAAAATTACTTTTTTCCCACTTTTCCTGGCTTAGTCATGCTTTGATTTGATTGTTATTTTATTAAATTATGTATAGGTGCATAATTATGCACGTAGAATACTAACATGAGGCCAATAATTTATAGTGGTGCGCTAGTTTCTTTCGGTTTAGTTAGACATCGAGAATATGTTTAAAGAGAAAAAGGAAAAAATGGCCCCTTATGTTTGGGGCAGGTCTAAAATGGTGTCTTAATAAAATACCAAAGCAACTTTGGTTCTTTCAGTTTGTCAAAAGTGAGCACGTATGGTCTCCGTTAGATATTTAGCAAATTTTGGTTGTTAGATCAACCATGAAAAAAGAAAACTTTGATTCGATTTCACATTTGGAGGTTTAATTTTTGCAGTCTCTACTATTATCCATCTATTTTATTGTATGATACATTTTTTTAGGTGGTATTTTCTGTTATTATTGTTTTGTTTTTGGTGTTTATACGATTTTTACTGTTATAATTTTTGTGATTTGAAGGGGCTTTCTTGTCGTTTCTAGTTATAGTTTCCCCATAAATTTCTTTTTGGTCAAACTAAAAATTATATCAACCAAATAGACTGAGACTTTTTTCCCCACAATTTTCAGTAAATTTAACAAGTTTGTTAAATATTTGATGGGACCAAAAGTGCTCAATTTTTTTAAAAATACAAGGGACCAAAACTGCTTAAAATATATTTAGAGGACTATTTAAAACCTACTCCAACCATAAGAGACCATTTTGTCGTTTTCCATCATAAATATCTATACCTTGCTCTCTTCCAAAAGACAACAAAATTTGATGTACAAAGACGGATGCAATTACTTTTTGGTGTAAATATTTCAAACATTGATTTTTTTAATTTAAGGAAAATTTATATATTAAAATTGAAATCATTACTTTGACAAAAGATATTTGACAAAACATAGCCAAAGAAATTTTCTCTCTTTCAATACAAAAATAGTGCTCCAGAGTAAATGGGATATATTACTGACTATTAAAAATGAGGTTTTTTACTTTTAGCCCGATCAGAAACCATTTATATTAAGTAGTCAAAAAAGTGTATAAAATTTATATAATTTTTATATATAACATATAGAGAGTGTGTGTATGCATATATATATACACACACTTTTCGGCTATTATTTTGAGAGTGACATCATTTTTCCATTAAAAATCACTCAATTCTCAAACTTATAACGTATAGCTAAAGAAATAAATAACCAATTAAGTCGGACAAAATCACATGATACTTTTTACGATTTTTTGTACTTTGTTGGTGGAAATTTAATTATCTGTCGCGGAAAAAAGAGACACTTAATAATCTATACTAGACTTTTATTGGTGTCATTACATTACGACATTTAAATATTTGGTGTGACAATCAATTAAAAATGCAAATTTGTACGTACAACAAGAAATGTAGGAGGACAAACTACATCATTATGTGATGGAAATAATTGTCTTTTTCATCAAGAAGATATTTAAAGGAGATTTGGTGATGTATAATTCCAAGATTTAGTGGGTTGCTTACCACAAAAGATGTTGGCTGTATTTATGTCCATAGGTCCACATTATTTCCCTTAGCAGCCTACTTTTTCTATAGTATTTACATGTGATAAATGTATTTGACCATAAGGTTACTGAAAAATAAGAGAAGTCCTCAAAATTAAGCTATTTAAAAATGGAAAAGATCCCTTCGGGATGATCAAGTTGGTTTGGAGGGCGGTCATCCATACAGATGACCTGGGATCGACCCCCCTCCCCATCTCCCGCTCAATGCCTTATGAGTCGAGTCTGTCGCACAGGACTTGCCTAGTGCGGTCTACATCTCCTATGTGGCTTGTAGGCTGGTACACAGTAGAGGGAGGGGGTTATCCTATGACTACAGATTGCTCACCCGAAGGACAAAGGCTGTGGTAGAAGCTGTAACGGCTCCAAATTTTTCTGGGATTCCGGAAAAAATGGAACAATAATGTAAAGAGGGAGAACATTGAATTAAATAAATACCAACTAGTTTGGAATTTGATCAATCTTTACGCTTTTTCATGTATTGATGGGTTGTGAATAAATGTGAATAAAAAATATAAGATACAGAAGAACTTCAAGAGAGTCATAATCAAATAATGGTTGATTGAGCGCTAAGAAAGGAAAAAAGAGTAGAGCATCATTTGCTTTAACTAATTGAAACGTGGTTTATTATTGCCAACATTCATGTCAAACACTTATCCAATACTTAGCTTTTGAAATGTAAAACCGCAGCTTTTAACTCGGCAGTAAAAATTTGAGGAAGATTGTAAGTGATATGGACTAATATCAAATTTTATAGTAAAATTGCGTTTAAAAATTCTTTTGTGTGTATCTCACATACATGTATATATGAATACATACGATATATTTATTTTTTCATGTTCATCTTCTATTTTGAATTTTCACCTCAAACCACCTCAAAACTTTATCAAATCATCCCAAAACGGAGATTCAAACTCCTTAAGATGTACCCAATCAACACTTACTCCACAGAAAGCAAAAAATTGACATTTTTTGGCAACAAATAGCTAATTGGCTATGTTGGTAGCATTCAGCTAATATTGATAATATTTTATGAATTGACTAATTTTTTTATATTAATTGCTCATGAACTGAGATAGGGCGAAGTGCAGCAATAGCTACTTTTAATTTCTCTATTTAAAAAATATCCACAATTTACAATATATTTAAAGATTAGCCAATTTATACAAACTTCAAGATTAAGTATCCTGAATTTGGAAATTCAGGACTTAGTGTCCTGAATTTTTGAGCTGCTAATTTGAAATTCTGGAATAAATGTCCTGAATTTCTGAACCACTAATTTAAAATTCAAGACATAAGATTTGAACTTCAGGATATAATTTTCGAACTTTAGGACACGATGTCCTGAAGTTTGAATTTTGAGGTTTAAACTCTAGGACGTCATGTCCTGAAATTTGAGTGAAATTGGCTATTCTTTAAATACATTATAAATTATAAATATATTTTAAACAACATACTTAAAAGTGGCTACCTCATGTCATTTCCACGCTGAGATAACCGGTAGTTTCTCAAAAGATTACTATGGCCAGACGTTCATCGCCTTGGGCTCGTGCCAATGGATTTATAAGGCTGGACTCAATTCTTTCGGCCCAAAATCATAAAAGCCGAAATACCCAACAAATCAACCAATCAGAATACATTACGTGTCCCGTTCAAATACCACAACCGTTAACGGTTTAATTTTTCCCTCCATTAACTCTGAGCTGTACGAGAACCCAAAACACGAAGTTCACCAATTGTTCACACAAATCACAGAAAACCCTTTAACCTAAGCACTCCGGCGCACGTTAGCACAGTTGGTGCTTGGCCGTGTTTCTCCCATGGCATCTCCGATCCCAGTCGTTCAGTCTGGTCGGATCCGGGTTCTGAAGCAAGGATCAGGACCGTTGGTTGGACCGGTAGTGTATTGGATGTTCAGAGATCAACGGATAAGAGATAACTGGGCATTAATCCACGCCGTTGATGAGGCTAACAAAGCAAATGTACCAGTAGCTATTGCTTTCAATTTGTTCGATCAGTTCTTAGGCGCAAAAGCTAGACAGTTAGGGTTTATGCTTAGAGGCCTTCAAAAACTTCACAGCAACCTCGAAAATACTCTTCAAATTCCCTTTTTTCTATTTCAGGTAAAAGATTTGTTATTTTTTTATATATATTTTCATATTTAGGTATACTTAATTATTTATCTTGTGCGTGTTTACAGCTTAAACTCTTCTTTATTAGCATGTTTTAGTTAATCAGCTGCTGAAATTGTCACTAACACCTATATAATGTAAAACATGTTTTAAAAAAAAATATTAACTTAATTATCCGTAAAGTAGAAATGTATCTAAAAGATGTTCGTTTCACTTGTTTATTATGAACGGCATGGATAAATTGAGATTTAGATCATTTCCAGTTTTAGAGAACTCCTATGAGTTTTAGCATTAGAATGAAATGAGCACGAATACAGCAGAATGGATATTGAAGATTCGTAGAGCTGACTCCAACTAGTTTAAGATTG
The DNA here is from genome assembly GCF_000393655.2 of Nicotiana sylvestris. Taxonomy (NCBI): domain Eukaryota; kingdom Viridiplantae; phylum Streptophyta; class Magnoliopsida; order Solanales; family Solanaceae; genus Nicotiana; species Nicotiana sylvestris. The sequence goes on along the minus strand of NC_091064.1, from coordinate 207,689,455 downwards.
AGAGTAGTTGATCCAGAGTAGTTGATCCATTAATTGATTGATTAGTTATGATCAAACATCATGTTGTGTTTCATTGTCTTTTCCGCTGTTCCATTGCATATATGCATATGCTTCTAGATTTTAATTGGCCCATGATTTTGTACTGAAACGCGGAAGATAACCATTATATTGATATTTATTATGGTACATTTTCCATATATTCTTTTGTCCTAACTTATTAGAAATCCCTCTTAAGCTCATTATGCAATGGCTTGTCTCAAACAGGGAGAAGCTGTCGACACAATTCCCAATTTTCTGAAAGAATGTGGAGCTTCTCTTTTAGTAACAGATTTCTCACCTTTGAGGGATGTGCGGAGTTGGAAGGAAAAAATTTGTGAGAGAGTGAGTGAATCGGTAACAGTACACGAGGTTGATGCGCACAATGTTGTTCCTGTTTGGGTGGCATCGAATAAATTGGAATACAGTGCGAAAACCATACGGGGTAAAATAAATAAGCTGCTTCCTGAGTATCTAATCGAATTACCTGCAATAGGGCCTCCCAAGATAAAGTGGTTATCTCCAAATCCTCCAATAGATTGGCCAAAATTAATTGCCGATGTTGTAAGGTCAGATATTCTCTCTGGTCTAAGAATGTAGTTAACTTTTATTTTTGGCCTACAAATGCTATAAATTGACCACTGCACCAGGAAAGGAGCAGAAGTTCCTGAACTTGAATGGTGTGAACCAGGTGAAGATGCTGCATTGGAAGTGCTTATGGGAAGTAAAAATGGGTTCCTGACAGCTAGGTTGAAAAATTATTCAACAGAGCGGAACAACCCTCTGAAACCCCAAGCACTTTCTGGTCTCTCTCCTTATTTGCACTTTGGGCAGATATCAGCACAGCGATGTGCTTTAGAAGCACACAAAGTTCGGAAGCTTTATACCCAGGTTGTGGAATCATATCCATCTATTTACGTTTGTGCTATAATTCTGCTTACTACGAAATCCTTTCTTCAGTCTATAGAATTAGTCGATAAATCACTTGCCTCCTGTTGCGCTATATTTTGTTGCAGGACGGACTTGTGGGGTAAAGGAGATAAAATTGGGTGTTTTGCTTCACATAGGTGAAGTGTTGATGATTTTTTCCCCATTTCTTTGGTATGGTTGGACAGAAACCTAAGGTAGCATTGTTCCTCCCTTCCTTCCAGTTTTGGGAGAGTTGTGGAGGGACTCCTTTTCTCCACTTCATCTCAAAATTAAAGTGGCATTGTTCCTCGCTTTGTTCCAGTTTTGGGGGGACTTGTGGAGGGATACTCCTCTACACTGTTGAAGTTTGGCAAAATGCCAAAGTCCCACATTGGTTGGGAGTTAAGTTTGGAGGGGATTTTTCCCCTATAAAAGAAGGCCTAATGTTTAGGATTGAAACACACCTCTCATTTGCCTTCTCATCTGTTTAAGGCATTTGTATCTTCTCTCTTTAGTATTATTTCACTTGTATTTTTGGAGTGGAATAAAATATTTGGTTGTGTCCGAGGAGTAGGCAAAATTAGCCGAACCTCGTAAATTCTGGTGTTCCCTTTATTGTTGTTTTATTGTCTTATTTATTATTTGGTGGCTGTCATAATTTTTGGTATAGTAGTTGTGACTTATTCACACTATATACATTTGGCTTCCGCAACAATTGGTATCAGAGCCAAGGTACTGTCTAAGTATGCTCTGTGGTTGCAGCATAGTCTGATCTTCCACATCAGAAAAGATTTATCTTGGTAACTGAGTCAAGGTTCTGTCTGAGTATGCTCTGTGGTTGCAGCTTAGTCTGATCTTCCACACCAGAAAGGAAATAATCTTGATTTGTGTCGTCAGCTATTAAATAATATTTGTGTCAAAGATGGGAGACAATAAACAAGAAGAATCTACATCAAGTGTCAACAATACGTCATCATTGGCATCTTCGCTTATGACAAGAATTGTGTCAAATGCGAAATTTGCGGTCGAAATATTTGACGGGTCCGGACATTTTGGGATGTGGCAAGGCGAGGTTCTAGATGTCCTTTTTCAACAAGGGCTAGATCTGGCCATTGAAGAAAAGAAACCAGATGTTATTGGAGAAGAAGATTGGAGAATTATCAACCGTGTTGCTTGCGGTACCATTCGATCCTACCTTGCTAGAGAGCAGAAATATCCATACACAAAGGAAACTTCTGCAAGTAAATTATGGAAAGCACTGGAGGATAAATTTTTGAAGAAAAACAGTCAAAATAAATTGTACATGAAGAAGAGACTGTTTCACTTCACCTATGTTCCTGGTACCACGATGAATGAACATATCACCAGTTTCAATAAGTTGGTTACAGATTTGCAAAATATGGATACAACTTATGATGATGGTGACTTGGCCTTGATGTTGTTGGCGTCACTTCCTGATGAGTACGAGCACCTTGAAACTACTCTACTCCATGGAAATGACGAAGTTTCTCTCAGAGAAGTTTGTTCGGCTTTGTACAGCTATGAACAAAGAAAGCGAGAAAAACAGAAGGGCGGAGAAGGAGAAGCACTATTTGTGAGGGGTCGTCCTCAAAATCAAACGAGGACAAAGAAGGGAAGATCCAAGTCAAGATCCAGACCCAGCAAAGATGAATGTGCCTTTTGTCGAGAAAAAGGGCACTGGAAGAAAGACTGTCCGAAGTTGAAGAATAAGGCCAAACATAACAATGGAAAGGCCATTATGGATTCAAATGTAGCTGATTGTGATGATTCAGACTTCTCATTAGTTACAACAGAGTCATCAACATCATCAGACATATGGTTGATGGACTCGGCTTGTAGCTATCATATGTGTCCCAACAAGGACTGGTTCATGGAATTTCAAGAAGGAGAATATGGAGTCATCCACACAGCGGATAACAGCCCTCTTACCTCATATGGCATTGGTTCAATACGATTAAGGAACCATGATGGAATGATCAGAACATTGATAGATGTTCGATATGTACCGGATTTGAAGAAGAATCTCATCTCTGTGGGAGCCCTAGAATCAAAAGGGTTCAAAATCATTGCAGAAAATGGAGTGATGAGAGTATGCTCCGGTGCACTAGTGGTAATGAAGGCTAATCGGAAGAATAATAATATGTACCGCTATCGTGGCAGTACAGTTATTGGGACAGCGACAGTAACATCCAGTGACGACAAAGAGGCAGAAGCAACCAAGCTATGGCACATGCGCTTGGGACATGCTGGAGGAAAATCCTTGAAAACTCTATCAGATCAAGGATTGTTAAAAGGAGTAAAGGCTTGCAACTTGGAGTTTTGTGAGCATTGTGTTAAAGGGAAACAGACAAGGGTTAAATTTGGTACAGCGATCCATAATACTAAAGGCATTTTGGATTATGTACACTCTGATGTTTGGGGTCCTTCCAAAACACCTTCATTGGGTGGGAAGCACTATTTTGTAACCTTTGTTGATGATTTTTCCCGAAGAGTATGGGTGTATACAATGAAGAGCAAAGATGAAGTGTTGGGAATTTTTCTCAAATGGAAGACGATGGTGGAAAATCAGACAGGCAGGAGAATCAAGTGTATTCGCACAGACAATGGAGGTGAATACAAAAATGATCATTTCAATAAGGTCTGTGAAAATGATGGCATCATCCGACACTTCACTGTTAGACATACACCACAACAGAATGGAGTGGCAGAACGTATGAACCGGACCTTGCTGGAGAAGGTACGGTGTATGTTGTCCAATGCTGGCTTGGGCAAAGAATTTTGGGCTGAGGCAATTACATATGCATGCCACCTCATTAATCGTCTACCATCTGCTGCTATTGATGGCAAAACACCATTTGAAAAATGGTACGGAAAACCTGCTGTAGATTATAACTCTTTGCACGTGTTTGGCTCAACTGCATATTATCATGTGACGGAGTCAAAATTGGATCCAAGGGCAAAGAAGGCTATTTTTATGGGAATTACTTCTGGAGTCAAAGGATATCGCTTATGGTGTCCTATGACAAAGAAAGTAATATTCAGCAGAGATGTTACCTTTGATGAATTTGCTATGGTAAATAAGGTAACAGAAGATACCAAACAAAATGAAGGTGCTTCTAAGCAGGTGGAGTTTGAGGGAAAATTTATTTTTCCTACACAAGAAGCAGAGGAGGAAACAAATGAAGATTACCCTCTGGAAGGAGAGCCAGTAGAGGAGATTCCAACTCAGGAATCTCAACAACAACTTGAATCAATAGCAACCAGCAGGCCAAAAAGAACAATAACGAAACCTGTTCGTCTCATAGAGACGGTTGCTTGTGCAACCTCAATTGTAGCTGATGATGTTCCTACTACTTATAAAGACGCTGTCCAAAGTTCAGAAGAAGATAAGTGGAGGATTTCCATGAATGATGAAATACAGTCCCTTCATCAGAATCATACATGGAGATTGGCCAATCTCCCGAAGGGAAAGAAAGCAATTGGGTGCAAATGGGTATTTGCAAAGAAAGAAGGATTTCCTAACCAATTAGATGTTCGCTACAAAGCAAGATTGGTGGCCAAAGGATATGCTCAAAAGGAGGGAATTGATTACAATGAAGTGTTTTCTCCAGTTGTAAAACATTCCTCCATTAGAATTATGTTGGCTTTGGTAGCACAATTGGATTTGGAACTAGTTCAGATGGATGTAAAAACTGTGTTTTTACATGGAAACTTGGAGGAGGAAATCTACATGACTCAGCCAGAAGGATTCAAAGTTGCTGGAAAAGAAAATATGGTGTGCAAACTTGAAAAATCGTTGTACGGATTGAAACAATCTTCTAGACAATGGTACAAGCGATTTGACGAGTTTATGTTGCGGCAAGGGTACAAGAGAAGCAAATACGATCATTGTGTGTATTTGCACAAGCTTAAAGATGGTTCCTTTGTATATCTTCTCCTATATGTTGATGATATGTTGATAGCTTCCAAGAATTTGGAAGAAATTGATAAGTTGAAGATTCAACTGAAGAAGGAGTTCGAGATGAAGGATTTGGGTGAGGCAAAGAAAATTCTTGGCATGGAGATAATTAGAGATAGACGTTCAAAGAAACTCTGTTTATCTCAAAAGGAATATTTGAAGAGAGTACTTCAACGTTTTGGCATAGATGACAAGACTAAGCCAGTTAGTACTCCACTTGCTTCCCATTTTAAGCTAAGTACTACTATGTCGCCAATGGATGAAGCTGAACGAGAGTATATGTCAAAGGTACCATACGCAAATGTTGTTGGTAGCTTGATGTATGCAATGGTTTGCACAAGGCCTGACATTTCACAAGCTGTTGGAGTTATTAGCAGATATATGCACAATCCAGGGAAGGAGCATTGGCAAGCTGTGAAGTGGATTCTACGGTATATTCATAATACTGTAGATGTCGGGTTAGTTTTTGAGCAGGAAGACAATCAGTCTGTAGTTGGATATTGTGACTCAGATTTTGCGGGTGATATGGACAAACGAAGATCAACTACTGGTTATGTGTTTACTTTTGCAAAGGCACCAGTTAGTTGGAAGTCTACTTTGCAGTCAACAGTTGCTTTGTCTACAACAGAGGCAGAGTACATGGCTATTACAGATGCTGTGAAAGAGGCAATTTGGCTTCAAGGATTGCTAAAGGAGCTTGGTGTTGAACAAAAAGGTATCACAATTTTTTGTGATAGTCAAAGTGCTATTCAATTAGCGAAGAACCAAGTTTATCATGCAAGGACGAAGCACATTGATGTTCGGTATCATTTCGTACGAGAAATCATAGAAGAAGGTGGAGTCACGGTGAAGAAAATTCATACTACAGAGAATCCTGCTGATATGCTGACAAAGGTGGTGACTGCGGTCAAGTTTCAACATTGTTTGGATTTGATCAACATTGTTGAACACTGAAGATTGAAGATGAAGACACAACCAAAATTTGTTATTGAGAGAGAATTGAAAATGTGGAATTTTGCCAAGGTGGAGATTTGTTGAAGTTTGGCAAAATGCCAAAGTCCCACATTGGTTGGGAGTTAAGTTTGGAGGGGATTTTTCCCCTATAAAAGAAGGCCTAATGTTTAGGATTGAAACACACCTCTCATTTGCCTTCTCATCTGTTTAAGGCATTTGTATCTTCTCTCTTTAGTATTATTTCACTTGTATTTTTGGAGTGGAATAAAATATTTGGTTGTGTCCGAGGAGTAGGCAAAATTAGCCGAACCTCGTAAATTCTGGTGTTCCCTTTATTGTTGTTTTATTGTCTTATTTATTATTTGGTGGCTGTCATAATTTTTGGTATAGTAGTTGTGACTTATTCACACTATATACATTTGGCTTCCGCAACATACACATCATCTCAAAATTAATTAAAGTGGTATTGTTCCTCCCTTCATTCAAGTGTTGGAGAGAGCTGTGGAGGGGCTACTCCTTCTCTCCACTTCATCTCATCTTTTACTTATCAAATGCTGCAAATGAACTTTACCGGTCCACATCTACTTCCACTCCTCCATTTCCTCCCTTTTTCACCACAACCAAACATGGCTTTAGTTACAGTTGATTCATTGACTGTAAGATAAGCTCTCCTGGTGTGCAGTGCGAGAATTTCAAACATATTTGGAACTTTTAGTAGTTGCTCTCATTTTTGTTAAGTTTCATATTGCCTCAAGATTGATTATCCATTATCAGTGTCCTGATGTGAAGCCTATTTGGTTAATTATTGCTTATGCAGGCAGTTGACACATTTCTGGAGGAATTGATTGTGCGCAGAGAGCTTGCTGATAACTTCTGCTACTACCAGCCTCGATATGATTCATTACTGGGTGCATGGGAATGGGCACGTAAAACCTTGATGGAACATGCATCTGATAAGCGTGAACATATATACACGTGAGTAAAATGTTTTCTTTTGCTTTTTCAGTAGATAAAGTAAGCAAGAAAAAGAAGAAGCTTCTTACCTATATGTTCTTCGAATCGTAAATTGATAAGAGTTTGTTTGAAGATGAAACAAAAAGCTTGTCGTAAGATGCTAGTAACTACTTTTACATGGTGTTGAAGTTGGAAGTGAATATGGTCTTTTGCAGGCGAGAGCAATTGGAGAAGGCACAAACTGCAGACCCGGTAAGTTACCTCTTCATCTTAATTTTTACATTAACAAGCAGTGCCAAAAGCGTGATAACATTATCTAGTGAGGAACGAGTTATCCATCTGATTTGAAGATATTAGCATGGCACTGCTATTTCGTCTGTTGCTTTTAGGCTTCTAGCAGAATCCTCCTCACATCTTGCAGTGACATGGTCTTCTTTTTTTTCCGTTTGAGTTACTATGCTTTCTAATATGTTTTCCAACTTGTTTATTGATTAGTGGTTCTTTTTGGGTTTCAGCTTTGGAATGCTTCTCAGTTAGAGATGGTTCACTATGGAAAAATGCATGGTTTTATGAGGCAAGTAATGCTTCTGGGCATTTATGTCTTGATCCTGCTAGTTGAATTCATGACAAGTTATTCCACCCTGATATGTTATCTGGTCTTCTACTTCACTTAATTATGCTTGTTTCTTGTATTGTATCTGTTTGGTTTTCAAGGCTGTTTAGAAGATGTTTAGGAAGTATAGTATTATTCCATATGAATTTATATGGAAGAGAACCTTGTCTGGATTAACTAGATTTCTAATGTGATAGAAGAAGCACAAGTTAGTTAAATCCTTTCAGAAACTGATCTTATCAGCCAAACGAAAAAGGAGATGTAGGTTTCTAGTTGAAAATTAAAAAGGAAGTGAAATGAAAAGGTAATTTGATGAATAGATCTTATCAGCTAACATAGCAGGTTTTCCATTTCTTGGTGCTTCTCACTTCTCTTGCTGACATGAATAATGATAAAAACTGGTGCATAATTGTATAGAACAAGTCAGCTTTTATTAGCGTGTTGTTTTCATGCAGTTAATGTTTTATGGCTACACTCTCTTTGATTCACCAAGAAATTGAGATCTTCTACTAATATTCTGTTCTGTGATTCTACTCAGCATTCTCTGCTCTTCTTCTCAATAACTTTCTTTCATTCTGTGATTTTACTGTCTGCTCTTTTTCTCAAGAATTTTCTTCTTTTATCAAGATACAGTGCTTAATTTCTCGTTTGTTTCTTTGACCAAAACCAGAAAAGGGAAGAAGACTGAACAAACTTATTGCTTTTTGCTAAGTTCCAGATTGCGAATTTTTTTGCAGGATGTATTGGGCTAAAAAGATACTTGAATGGACAAGTGGACCAGAAGAAGCTCTGGCCATCACGATATATTTGAATGACAAGGTAATCTGCCAACAGAATTGCCTTTGGAGATGCATCAGAGTTCTGATCTAAATCTGCTTTCTTTTTTGCAGTATCATATAGATGGAAGAGATCCTAGTGGTTATGTTGGATGCATGTGGTCAATATGTGGCCTACACGACCAGGTTCTTAGTGCATTATTCTCAATCCTTCAATGTCGCATTAAACTAATTGAGTTATTTTCTTTATTACTGATCACGCTCTTATCCAAATAATAACATGTGATTACCTCCTTTAAAAAAATACTTTCTTAAACTCGGTGTTCACATCAAATCAAGCTTTGCAAAATCTAATACAAAGTGTTAACATAGCACCCAAGGGAGTGACTAGTGGTCAATGAAGTGGGTGAGAACCATGAGGTCTCAGGTTCAAATCCCAGTGGAGGCAAAAAACACTAAGTGATTTCTTCCCATCTATCCAAACCTACCTGGTACCTGTTGCTGGTGGGAGGTGGCAGGTATCCTCTCGAATTAGTCGAGGTGCGCGCAAGCTGGCTCGGACACGATGGTTATCAAAAATAAAAAAAAATAAGAAATACAAAGTGGTAACAACATTGATAATTACTTATCACCCCAATAATAATGCTCGTAGTTGATCGGTAGGAGTGGTGGGTAGTCAACTGCTTGTGTGGTTCGGGTATGAAAAGAATAAGTTTGTAACTTCAGTGAAACAACTCTCTATGACATTTTATTTGCTTGCATCAGTAACTGAACTGAGATTTTTCATGTTTGGCCTACAGGGTTGGCGAGAGCGTCCCGTATTTGGGAAAATACGGTACATGAACTATGCAGGTTGCAAGAGGAAATTCAACGTGGATGGATATATTTCATACGTCAAAAGACTTGTAGGCGAAAGCAAGAAAAGAAAAGCAGAAGTATATTTCGACAAGAAGGCAAAGGAACTGCGTAGTTAGCATTTTAACCTCCCCAAACCTGTTTGTTTATGGATACTGACTACTGATTTGAAGGAACTATTATATCCCCAAGGGCGAAAACTACATTAAAATCATGGATTGTTTGACTGCGTATATTCTATCTTTCCCAGACCCCACTTATGGGACTATACTGAATTTGTTGTTGTTGTTGTTGTCATTGTACAATTTGACGATGCACTCCACTTTTTTGGTACTTGGAAAAAATAACGCGTAAGAGTTTTAGTCTTGTATGCAATTTGTATGATTACTTACTAGTAGTGGTGACTTTGCCGACCCCTACTTGTTTAGGACGTAGTTGTTACTCACTAGTAGTAGCCACTACTACACATTTAAGAAGTTTTTTGGTTCTTTGAATTAGGAAATTTTCATTTTATTATTCTCTAAATCTAAATTCTGTGCGGAAAAGAGATGTGAAAAAAAAAAAAAGGTTTCTAAGAGAAGAAACACCAAATTATAGCATTTTCCTTCCAAATGGCCCTCTATATTAACAGAAATGACATTATACACACAATGCAGTCTTGAATGGGACCTATAAAAATGATACAACACACCCAAAACCCCATTTTTTTGGCACATTGATAAAGCATAACTTGTCGCATAACATTCTAGGGAATCTGAATGCTCCCGCAACTCTGCATTACCCTTCAGCGTGCCAGACATCTACCAAAAGACGTCAAAAATGGAAATGAATCAACGTAGTTCGGTATGATTACAAATGGAAAGGTAGCCTGGGAAATAAGAGAATTTGCTCGCAATCTCCGCCAGCAATTCATTTTTAGATCTGCAAATCATCCAACGAGAGTTCATCTGCAGTCAAGAGCTTTAATTTCTGCAACACAATCAACCATCACATGTCAGTATGGGCATTTATATCTTAAACTTCAACGCGGATACTGGACTATCAGTATTCCAGCATATAGAACTAGAAAAGGTAGATAGTAAAGCTCAACAACTAGTTCTCCAATTAACAAATCATGGAGTCCAGACGGTTCATGTGTCTCCTGCTTTTCTACAAAACATTATTTGTGGTCCAAAGTAATGCAAGAGAAGCAGGTATTCAAAAAACAACATAAAACAAGATTCAGGAACTCGAAATCAAAAAAAGCAAGCACCTTCCAATTCTGTAGAAAACAATAATTAGCAGTATGGGAGGAAGCAGATGGAGTGTCATACCGTAATGAATTGTGGAGGGTCATCGAGGCTAGATGAACCAAGAACTACTTCTCTCTTCAACTTCGTAGTTAACTTATGACAAGCCCGCAACTGAAACATAGAAGGAAATAACTTTGAGATTAACGAATGTTACATTTAATCTAAAACATTAAAATCCAACCAAGAAAACCAAATATAAGCCTAAAATAGGAAGTGCAAAAGATTGAGAAAATAATACCTCTGATCGCGTAGCCCCACCAACTATAAATACAAAAATACGTTGACCCATTTTCTTGAAATCACTTGATGCATGCCTGAGAATTGAATCACTACAAGAAAATGAAAGAATTCAGACTGCTAATCCCCTCAGGTGCAAGATGAGGATGGGCAAATGTGCAGTGAAAAGGGAAAACAAGCACTTCCTGTCAATAATTGCCTACTGTTGGCACAAATGATATCAAGAGGTATAATGGTCAGATGCAATAAGATGTACCTCGAATATCCATCATCAGAATTTCGAGGGCGGGCCCACGTAGCTGTCCTTCTCGATCTCATTGAATGGGGAGTTGGAACTTGATTTGCTTGTACTGATGCAGACTGAGAGGTCCCATGGAAAGTTGGACTTGGATCATTCATGCAGGGATAGTCATTCTTTGGTAGTTCCCCTTTACTGAGTTTTTCAACAAGTTCCTGCAAGATTAGAAAAGCTTTGATCAGTTATCTCGACCAACACAAAGCAGTATCTTCAGTCTCTAACTCGTCCCAACCCATCAATGTGATGAATTACAGTGTCCAGACCCTGATATTAGATTTTCTTCTTGCTGTCGGAGCTAATAGTCATGTCCCACTTTTTGTGTGTGTGTGTGTGTGTGTGTGTGTGTGTTTTTTTGTGGGGGGGGGGGGGGATGTGAGGGGAAAGGAATGTGGAAGGGACCTCAATTGTCAAGCTTATTGACATATTTGGCTTTATATCTAGAACCATGACAACTAAACATAGTCAGAATCAGCCATTCATAGAAATGGTGTCATAATACACCCCATGTCGCCTATGGCCTACCTCTATCATTGGGTAAAAACGAGACAACTGCCATGTTGCTGCTTCATCAGTACGGTCTTTTCTAGCAGCGTGCTTCTTCTGTCATAAAAAATAGAACAAGGAAAACTACATCAGAAGGAGCTCATCATGAATGAAAACTATTTGACAGCCAATTGTGTACCTTGTGAACGTCAAACTTGAGAGAGAAAGGTCCTAGTGAGCTTTTCTTATTATCTGATGATCCCTCCAGCAATCTCATATTGTACACAGCGTTCATGTCATCTTGGGGCAATCTCGCCAACTAACGGGATAAGAATGTGAGTGCTCATATGTATAAAGTAGTCCCCATAGATTTAAAGCAACGTTGTCAACCATTCAGAATAGTATTAAAGTAAAATAGTCAATGCAGTTCCAGATGACACAAGTTAACATGAAAAGCAATCAGAATTAAATAATGCATATAGAGAATTCAAATCAAACAGCAAATTTGTGTTTTGGACCATTGGGGAGACCATAACATGCAGTAGCGACCACTTTATTCAGATTTTCAAGCTGTTAATAGTTCACCCAAGATAAAAAGAATCTCCACATATGGTGATACTTATTCGAAATAGATATTAGAGATGACAACAACAAATCACCAACCTCCATTAACTTGGAGAGTTTGTCGCTTTCAAGCTTCTCAGGATGAACGGCTGCATAAATCATCAATAACCGTAACTTGTTTTCCCGTGTCACATCCTGCAGATGGAAACTAATTGCTCAGATAAACAGATCTACATTATGGAGGTCTAACAACCTTATACCATCTCTACCTGATTAACCCTCAGGAAATTGATCAGATCCTTAGTTCCTGCGTCTCCGAAAACAAGGTTCTGCTCTAATTGTCCAATTTCTTTTAGACTTGACTCCCTAATAATTCTGTTTAGCTTCCCAGCAATCTGAATTAGGGAAAAAATGCATGGCCATCAGAACACCGATGGGGTCTTCAATAAAAGGTTTTATCCACCATATCCACAAAACACTGAATTAATATGTGCTCAAGTAAAGCATGACCTGTTAAAGGTTATTCCGCCAGCACACATAAAAACAAAGAATTACTCTACAGCTACTCACAACGTCCCCTGACCACTCACCATCACAATGAAACTCTCCCTATCAAAGATAAACTCATAGATCACACAGAATATTGTGCTAACTCAAGTGAAGCACTAGAAAAATACAGTGTGTTTTAATACTTGCAAGGGTCAATGGATCTTTTCAGCAACCTGTTCATGTGCATTTAGCTTTCTTTTTTTCTGGATAAGATGTGGCAATGATTTATCAGAAGATGCCATCTTTTCTGGCACTTGTTAGGAGCATCTAGATGTGTTTCTATATATGTCTCCCTCTCTATCTAATACAACAGAGTTTGGCTAGACATAAGAACTGAGTAAATCTGACTAGCAGCCTCTTAGAAGAATAAGAATAATAATTCATTGGAAGATAAAATCAGCTCGTCTGGCACTCTTAGGGATAATGGATGTTGATCAAATATATTTCACCTCCATTTTTATGTTGTTTAAGATAGTTTTGACCAGGAACGTTGAGTTAATTTGACTTGCATTTTATATAAGTAGAGTAATGTTAATATAGCTGGAAAAATAATAACTTTTCCGAAGGAAATCTGGACTAGATGAAACATGTTAACATAGAATCCCAAATGCCTGTAGTTTTTTCATAAACAATTTTTAAAAATTTGGATGTAATTTAACTATTAGTTTTAATCATCTTCCTTCCAAATTATGTGTTAATGCCAAAATGGTAGAAAAGTTCTGACAACTTCATCTAACTTGCACACATGACGTAAACCCATATTACGCACATTTGAGTGACCTGCAATTTGCCATAATACCAGAATAGACATGATAAAATTACAGAGAGCAAGAGCCTACATTAGTTCACAATTAGGCTTTAATGAATTACATAAACAGTGTTTCTTATCCAGAAAAGCAAATGACAGAAGCATATTTAGTTGCTTTACATTCAAAAGTGCAGATAAAGCATCAAATTTCAGACTTAAAAGATTAAACTACCAAGTGAAATTTTCAGAAGACTCACATCAACATGGAGGGAAAGCTTCTCAATTTGTTCACTGTATTGAGGTAAAGCCTGAACCATCTTTTGCAAATCCCGTGTAGATAATTGACCACCGTCTCTACAATTTCGAGAAAGGTGGATTAAGCAACATAACCTATCAGAGTTAGAATCTACGGAATTGAGGGAAAACAGTGCCTGGATGACCAAACTTGCAGGTATTTCCAGTTTACCCAAATAAAAATAGGATCTCATGCTGCAAACTGTTTTAGGATTAACAAATAAACGGATAAGACGTTTTCTAGTAGATGAAAATAGCCTAACATGTGTTCAACTTGTAAATATGAAGTTTTCGATTAAGAATTCTACAGCATCTCACATACTCTCAGGTCCCATATTGTCCGAATCAACCAGAATCCCAGATGTCACCTCTTGCAGATCGCATAGATTTTCAATTTGTATCATGACAAAGCATTTTCACTCACACTCAAGTGAAAACGTTTAGAAAAGGTTTCATAAATTGCGTTAATTGCGACTGACCTTGAACCTTGATGCATTTGAGCAGCTTTATTTTTTGACACAAAGTTTGTCATCTTCTCATGCAACCTTTCACTAGCCTGACAAACCAATTACTGGTTAGAGATAGCATAAACACATTCTATTCCTGATTTAAAAGCTAGCTATGCACAAGACCTACATCTGCAATGTGTGCATGGCGGAGCTCTAACCAGATAGGATCATGATCCTCCAAAAGAACCTCTTTCTTCTCAGGAGGGCCACCTGCTTTGCCAGGAACCTAGCCTTACAGTAAAATGTCACTCTTAGGGTATATTCAACAGCATTTCCATTATAGAGACTCAGAAGGCACAACTCACCTCATGCACATATTTATTTCCCTCCATGTTTAACAAGTCATGGCACATTGCGTCATATGTCCACTCGTGTATAATGGGAGCAATCTGTAAAACAGAGGGTGACAGAGAAGCAACTCAAGAAAATGAAAACTAGACAAGATTACAATGAGAATGGAGGAAACAACATCAACTAAAACCTGGTCTACTGATCTATCCAGAATAAGCAACTCGCATGTTTCTGTCTGTGGAAAGTGAGGAAGAGTAGATTTGTACTTTGCAAGAGAATTCCAAACAGCAGCTGCAAGCTTCGTAGGAATTAAATCCCGAAAGGTTGTCATGGTAGTAGGATCAAGCGATTTCGCAGCACGGTAGCGCACATAAGGAAATTCCTGTAGAAATTAATTTTAGCAAGGGCGTTTCCATGCTCGAAAGCTCCAGATCAAGATCTAAATGCTTACCCGTAATGAAGCAAAAACTGTAGCAATACGGTTGGCCATCACATTCAAACACAAATCACCCTTCCGAGAACCTTCCTCATCTCCATAGAGTTCTTCAAGCGCCCTCTCATTATCGGTGGTAAAACACTGTAGGGTAATATGCATGTGTAAGAAAGTGATAGATCAATTACAAAAACCTCAGAGAGATGGTTTATCAACCTATAGGACCATATTAGTAAATAATACAAAAGAGTTCCCCAGACAATGCATTGCTGAAGGGCCACCTTCCCCTCTATAATTTCATTTCTCATTCAGATTAACGACAAAAGATTAAGTAAGAAGCTCTGAAATTCCTGGAACTGACAACTATGATACAGTTGTTAAACTCTAGATATATAAAACAATGTCACTTTTGTTTTCATGTTGAATCATTTCAAGTTGTTAATTAGATGACCCATAGAAAGTAAGAAATGCGAGCTATGAAAAGATTTCACTTAAATCAAATATGGACATGCCTTCACTATGAAAGAACTAAAGTGGATTGAAAAGAATGACTTAGGAAAAAGCTCCAGACTGAGCCCAGGGCTTTCGTTCAATGGTAACAGCGTAGCTTAATGTCTAGGTTAGACACATGTGACGAGTTCGAACCCTACCGTGGGCTCATTATCCATCGAGTTAGAAGCTATACGCCAGCTGTCCCTTGAGGATTTTTCGGTTAAAAAGCTCATATTAGGTGATAATTCGTGCGTGTAATAACTGCACGGAAGAGGATAAAAGTGCTTGAGAGCCAAGGGGATATGGTCAGGATATCAAATAAATAATTGGACCTATCATGTTCTTTTTTCCTTTCACATGCATACACCATGGAAGGAGGAGAGGAATTGATACACTACATAAAGTTCCTTTGTTATTATGTCCTTGCTCTAAATAATGAAAGAAAAGCAAAGTTCAGGTAAGACATCCAACTGGGCATGATGTTATTTAACTCTGGTTCTTCTAAAATTATCAAGAACAAGGATCAATCCATTTTGCAACCTCATAGACCAGTATTCTATACAACCCCAGGGGAAAATCTGCTGGCAAAAATATGCCATATTTAGAGCTGTTGCATCGAAATACCTTCTTATAAGAGAAAGTAACAGTCAAGCAGTTTGCTATATTACAATATGGTCCTCGGTTTCCTGCAGTATCAATGATAACAAAGGAAAGCCCCCCAGAACTTAAATTCTCTAGTTAAGCACAGGAATCAAAGCAGAGTAATCACAAAAAATTCATGACCTTCTGAGTGATGCATCATCACATACCTGGATATCATTAGCAAAATACTCCAAATTCATCTGCATAACAAAACCCTCAATAAGAACTGTGACCAATTCAACCAATAAGAAGTAAAAATAGCTGAAGAAAAGATTTCACAAAAGAAGGATGATAACTTCTCTCAAGGCACCAATGCGAGACAGAACACTTGAATCCCTCTTTATGTAACTAACCAACTCTTTAGCAATAGGTGAACTAAAGAAGACAAATGCCCTGAAAGGAAATGAAGAAGAGTAGAGGATGAGAGAGAAAGAAAGGAGAAGCGATAACCAAGCAAATCAGACTCTTGACATATAAGATATTAAGGTTTCCCTATCCTTTTGACAAAGTCAAGTTTCCCTCTATCTTTAGAAAGGGAAGCTAAGTTTTGACAATCAGGCTTTAGGATATAGAGAATAGACCAAGTTGAGATAAACAGCTGGCTTCTCATACCATGAATATTCATATGTGCATTGGGACCTTCTCGTCCTCATAAAAAGGATAGAGGCCTAAATGTGGGTAACTTATTACACAGCTGTCTTCTCACACAAATTGCATTTAGGTGGGACTGTATGTGCACTATGTTATAGTGCATTCAGTAAAAGAAAACGTGGATTTTCACAAAGAGCAATCTATCTTTAAGTTAATTACTGCATAGGCCAATCTTGATAGAATCTTACTAGTCTAGAAAAAAGCTCCTAGATATAAGAGAGGCAGAGAGATTGGACGTACGGGGTTAAGTGAGAAAGCGTTTTATCAACTTAGACTTGGAGCAGACAATTCTTCTCCCAAAATGTCCTCCGCCTATACATAGTATCTTTTTCCCCATCAAACAGGATGTCAAGTAACTTCTTTCTTTCAATTATATGAATTAGTGCCTTTATAGCTATAATACATGGATTCATTATTTCTATCAAAAGGAAGTTAACAAACTAGAGCACATTTGTCAATAAAAACATATGACCAAGACAAAAGGCATTGAGAATGAAACTCAAGAATAAGATATTTCAGGACGTACTTTCTGTACAAAGGTGATTTACCAGCCATGTCAGATAGAAACATCACAACACTGCAAACAAAATAAAAGGTTAATGACAAGTTCTGCATGTGTAAAGACAGAGAAGCTACCTGTACATATTTAAATATAGATCAACAGCAAGCCTGATATTAGTAACAAGTACATAAGGGCTAGCTTAGTAATAACAACACTTATCAACAGAAGTTCTGCTAATAGCGTCACAATAATCTTTGGTGATTTTTTTGTTCAATAAGGTAACAAATTTTATTGATAATGGGAAACATCCCGTATACAAGCAGTACACCAAAAAGTAGAGAATCTACATATAATCTTTGATGATTGCGGCAAGACGAAATGAAAAGATCCTTCTATATCAAAATCTCAGTTGAAAAAAATAATAGGAAAATTTGTGGATCACCCTTGGAGAAGAACCAAAACAGAATGGTAGGTAAAACCTCTATTACAAATGGAGCTTGCGATAAGAGTGATTAAACCAATTGCTCGTAATATCTGTGTGTCCCTCTAAACTCTGCATGATAACTTATGTTCAAAGCAAATTCATAGACAAGATAACCTTTAAATGACATGCATAGATAAGATTGCCTATCAAAAGGAAAAGATTAAAAAAAAACATTCATAGACAAGATACAAAGCCATACTCCTCCGTGATCAGGGTCAAAAATTCATGATTAAAAAACAAAAATTATCACATACTTAACATGCTGCAACCTCAAAAGTTCTTAGTGACCCCAATTTAACTTCTATCGTCATACATTATGGTGAAGGATACCAAAACTGAAAGCAGAATAGATTTATTGCTGGTCATGCATCTATAAAAGTTTACCATACTTATAAAAGAAAATAATGAAGTAGAATAGATTTATTAAGAGCATATTGATTCATATTAGAATAAATGGTATAAGTCTTCCCCGTCCCATTTATCTGACATCATTTGACTGGATAGGATTATAAATGCTAATTTTATGGGTATATCATATTGGTCAAAGTACATGAGTTAAGAGGAAAGCACTACAAGAGTTCAATTCTGAATAGTTCAGTAATTCAACTTCTAAATAGTTTGTGGAGTTTGTAAGCATTGATGATTACATTGTGCCAAATATAAAGATTCCAAAATGGAGGTATAACGATCAAACTCAACAAATGTAATCAACTAATTCCATAAATATTTAAGCACCCAGAATTTATAAAAATGCTTATTTGCAGCATTTTGCAACCTAATGTTGTTTCTTTTTTGTGATTTGCACTCTATATTTTATATTTTTATGACTACTTAATATCTTCATTTTTCTAAAAATACGGAGTTCTTTGAGTTGCACTCTCAGTACATGCTTCTTGCACCCTATCATTTAATTTTCTTTTTGAGAAGCCTATCATTTTATTTTCTTCTAAGAAAAAAATAACCATGAGGTGGTGCAAATCAAGCACCCTGAGAGTACAAAACGAAAAGAACTTAATTTGCAACATAAAAGCATAAAACTAAAAATGCTAGACGATATGAAAGATTGAATTATAAGGAAGGCAAACACAGAAAATATAAGGGGAGCATTCAGTACTTTTCTTTTGTTGGTTGGATGAAGCATATAGCATCCATTTCTGAGAAAAATAACCATGCGGTGGTGCAAATCAAGCACCCTGAGGGTACAAAGCGAAAAGAACTTAATTTGCAACATAGAAGCATAAACCTAAAAATGCTAGACGATATGAAAGACAAACAAAGAAATTATAAGGGGAGCATTCAGTACTTTTCTTTTGTTGGCTGGATGAAGTATATAGCATCCATTGAGGGGAGTGGCTGCCGTCGTTTGTATATGTCTTCAACCACTGCAAAAAAAACATCAGAAGCGGATGCTTTTAACGATCAAGTTCAGTATTATACAAGAGAGGTAACCAGTGAATTTACATAACCCCACACCTCTGAACTGAAGACCCAGCAGACACAGTCAGCAATTGCTATTTCACTCGTTCAAGATCAATTTTCATTAACAATCATCCACCAATAGACAATAGTAACAGACAAACCACAGGATCAGAACATGCTATGGTGTTGTCCCATGAAACTTTTGTTAACTGCTACATTCTATAGCAATAAGACTTTGTTTTATATTCTTCCTCAGGCATTAATACATGTTTCTCTGGTCCAACTTTAGGTTTGACAATCTTTAACAGAAACGGGAGAAAAGCACCAGGCGACCAGTAAAAGATAAATTGCACTTACACCTTCAGAGGAAAAGATAATAATCCGCAGAAATGTCATGAATAAGGTAATTTTGCACTTCATATATATGGTAAACTGGAAAATGTAGCTTGCTAGAATAGAAATGCACAAAAGTAAAAACACTACATCCTATTCAGTGACGTAAAAGGTGAATAGGTTGAAGAGGGCAAGATTATAACTGTAAGTCTGCAACAGAGATGTCACCCGCTACATGACACCACCAATATCATTTATGTTCTTTACTTCATTCTGTGACGCTACAAGCATCATCTTCTATACATTCCAGTGAAACTTTTAAGACCACATAAACCTAGGAAGAAAAGAAAACAATTTGCATATTTAACTACATGTCGAGAGCCATCTATACAATCTGGACACGGAAAATGTTCGTATGTGTAAGTGTATACACAAATACATAAGTACGTCTCACATCTGAAAGCATGTTAACCTTATACAAAAATTTATTCTTTTTTGTTTTGATAAGGTAAACTTATACACAACCATCAATTAGACTGGTTTTTTAATACTTACATGAAACTCCTTCCTCTGTAATATCTGCCATCTTGCATGCGTATGACATTATTTTAACAGTTAGTTTGTCCATGATGAGTACCTGCAGGATAGAGGATCAATCAATAGAAGAGCTGTCTATGTGTTTCATCGAACTGTAGTCTTTCGGAATTTAATAGAAGTATTCCGGCCACTTTGAAAAAAAGTGAGGGCATAACCTTGTCATGAATTGGTATATTCATAACCTTTCAAAAAGTGAGGGCATAACTTTTTATAACAACGATATATGACAAGCACCAACAGAAAGCACGAAGTTGAAAACCCCCAGGACGAGTACCTGAGTCTATTTATATAAATATCTGAGGTGTGAAGTAACTAAAATGCTATAATTCCGAAAAAAGAAAAAAGGTTGAATTAAAGGTGATCACACCATAAATGCAACATTAGCAGCATGTGAAAGTGCAACAAAAATCATTTCTAACCTCAAAGGCATCAGATTTTGTTGGAGGGTGTGTGATGGCAGAAGAGTACAATTTGTACCATAAATGATATCTATGAGATCTTACACATAAGACGAAGTTCCTAACTTTTTCCGAAAAATAGTTCCTAAAGAATACTTACAAGCAACATTCAGTGTCATAAAGCTAGGAGTTTCAAAATTTATATCATTGAATAGATAAGGAACACGTTTTCATTTGAAATCACATAATTTGCAGTGAAAATTTTCATAAATTCTCCAAATTGTGAAACAGATTGTAGTCGCTGTACCTTCCATGCTGATTTTGAGTCTTTTGCCTTGGCTGACCTGAGCATTTCATATAGTAATCCTACAAAATATAGAAAGAAGTGGATGGAATAGGTTGATACAAACAGAATATTAGACGAATACACTTCACTGCAAGTGAGAATAAGTGGCGAAGGAATAAGACTCTTAAGGCAGAACTTGAGATAATCATTAGTTGCTAACAAACACATAATTTATCATGTATTTCTCATAAGGCTGCAACTTGAGAGCTCTATTTGTAAAGACAGTAGAAAATGATTAACTGGATGGAGACCTATAGCAGATCCTGAAGTGCATTAATTAGCAACATGCTGACATGAAATTAAGGGTGTTTAACGAGTGGGCCGGGCCGGGCTGGGTTGGGATTTTTTGTACCCATACGGGTTATGGTCCGGGCCGGTTACAGGTTGGGGCTTACCGGGTTTAACGGGTTCGGGTTCATCGGGGTAAAATTGAACCGTACGGGTTGAGGGGGCCGGGCCGGGCCGGATTTAGTGTATTTTTAATTTTTTTTGTGTATTTTGTATAACTATTGTAAGTTATATTAATATAAAGTAAAAATATAAAGAATACAATGAAGATGGGAAAAAATGGCACTTATAAATTGCAAGTGCTACATTTATTTCAAAATTACAAAATTGAAGTTTGCATTTAACAAGTAAATTAACAAAAAAATAGTATAACTAAATTTTCATGCATAATAAATTAATAATACTTCAAATTAATCTAACAAACTAAAACATTAAGCATAAATACGTCTAATAATTTTAAAATAACACAAAATGTCTCAAACCAACTTAAATACGATTTTCCGGAGGACGCTCAAGACAATACTTTATATGCCTCTTTAAACTGCCTGTGCCAGACTTTGAACGAAGATTTAAGACTTGACCACAGTTCTTGCACTTTACTTTCTGAACTTCTTCATTTTCTTCTACCACCTCAAAGTGTTCTCAAACATATGAGCGCACTCTAGAAGTACGAGGCATGATTTAACTTGAAGTCTTGAATTGAGATTGAGAATTGAGAGATGAGTGAAGAAATGAGGAAGGGGGGGGGGTATTTATAGTTTTTCAAAGGGGGGTTAATTCTTTTTAAAAAAAAACAAAAATGGGCTAAAAATGCAATTAAGCCGTTGGGCAACGGCCATAATGTGAAATGGACCGTTGCCAACGGTCAGAATCTGAGCCCACATTTTAAAAAAAAAAAAAATTGTTACCTTTAAACCGGTCTGGGCCGGTTAACCGGATGAACAGTGTCGTTCGTTGACCGGGTTTGACCGGTTCGGTTAACCGGTGGTCAAAATGTGAACGGACCAAACCCCCCCTACACCCTTAACCCAGCCCTCTTCTACCGGTCCGGACCGGTTCCGGTTTTAACTGGTCTGGGCCGGTCCGGAACCGGGCTGACCCAGCCCGTTTAACACCCTTACAAGAAATCATGGCAGAAAGAAGCAAGTAACAACTCCATAAATGAGAACCCTTTTCCCATCACAAACATCATAAGTGATCAAAAACAATTTAAAAAAAAATAATAAATATCCCAACTGAACATTGACAAATTCCTCTTAGAGCCACTCATCTAAAGCTTAGTCATATTTCAACAATTCTTGGTTTTTAGCAACATACTTCAATAATATTCTTCTAGATGAAAAGGGAACTAGAAAGGAAATTACGCGTTCAGTCAGAGTGCTGGAAATTACGCGTTCAGTCAGAGTGCTTAGCTAAACAGGCAAACAAACAGGGAGGTCGTTGTGACAGGCGCAGACAATTTAGGTTAAGATGTGTATCAACATCGTAGCTACTTCTTCTCTCTTTAGTTGCAAAGCATTTCCATTTACTCCTAGAGTGTCAATCTTTCTCTTATATGGTAAAGCCCCGTTCTCCCAACCCTCCCAAGCAGGAGTCAACAGTGGTCCTTCCCTCTTTGCTTCCTCGTTGTCTCAAACTCCCAACCTGTTGATTGGAGGTAGAGTGTTCTTGTCACTAGAGCAGCCTCATTTGTCTATTCCCAGGGTGACAATCTGCTATATTCCCTTATAATCTTAGTGCAACATTGGCAAAACAAGTAAGTAAGGTGTTCAATTGAGTGAAAAGGATATATAGAACTCATATAATCGACTCGAACTAGTTTGAAACTGAGGCTAGTTGATTGACTGAAGGATTTCAATGGATGCCGCAAAAGCTTTCCTTATCCTTTTCTTGGTAAAACAAGCTGTTCAATGGTTTTCAGCTCCTTAAATGAGCATCCTCACGTCATAACCTCATTATATCTAGCAGCTGTTTGTTTGCTCCTAGCTTTGGACAAATGGCCAATGGGCTCCTGCCATTGCTAGGCAATCATTTGACTCACCTCTCTATCTCTCTCCAAAACAGGGGAAAGAACAGCAGTCACAAGTCCATTTTAAGTCTTTTCTATGGTCCACCTTATTTTGGTTTTAGTGCCACTAATCTTGCCCTCCGCCTCCAGCTAACGAGTGCTAAGGAGTGACATTTGACTGCTGGCAGTAATAAGACTCCAAGCTCGCTGACTTCAAGTATTTTAGATGCTTGAAACCAAATGCCAACCCCAGCAGAGCACCTCTAGCACCTATTCAAGCCAACTCTGACCTTGAACAACGGTAACTTCAAATTCTAGATTATGCTGATGATTTTGCAACATGGTGCTAGATGAAAATACGAGAGATTCCCAGGTTTGGTTGGCTAGCAAGTCTGAATCTTTTTCTGTTAGTAGTCCCTATATATGATTCCTACAGCAGCCGGCTGATTGGGCCTCGGAAACTGATTTGCAAATCTATCGTTCCATCTAAAGTTTCATGTTTTGCTTTGGTAGCAGCAAGGGAGAATGTCTTACTCAAGATAAATTGAAGAGGGGTATTTCACTATGTAACAGATGCTTTCTTTGCAGTAGTTCTTTGGAGAATTGCAGCCATTTATTGTTACATTGCAGCTACACTTGGCAGATTTCGTCTCTATTTCTCAACCTGTTTGGAGTAAGATGGGTAATGCCACAAGATGTCAAACAACTTCTACTATGTTGGGAAGGACATAGGGTGGACAGCAGATGCAAATAGATTTGGAAGACTATTCCCATGTGTATGTGTATCATCTGGACTGTGTGGCTTGAAACAAAAAGGATGTGTGTTGAAGGGAAGGGTGAGAATATTTCTTTTGTCAAGTTTAAATTCTTACAGAACTTATAGTTCTGATGCAAAGGAAACACATTAGGATAGTATGTAACAGTTTTTGGATTTTTTCAGACTCTTTGAGTACAACAACAACAACAACCCAGTATAATCCCACTTAGTGGGGTCTGGGGAAGGTAGTGTGTACGCAGACCTTACCCCTACCCTGGGGTGGAGAGGCTGTTTCCAAATAGACCCCCGGCATCCTTCCCTCCAAGAACTTCCCACCTTGCTCTTGGGGAGACTCGAACTCACAACCTCTTGGTTGGAAGTGGAGGTTGCTTACCATCAGAGCAACCCCTCTTGATAGCAACCCCTTTTCAGACTCTTTGAGTCAATAGCATAAATTGATATTCTGCTTCTTTTGTACTCTATTTCATACCTTCTTGGTACTGATATTAATAAAATTACCTCACCTTATCAAGAAAAGGAAAAGAAATGTAGAGCCCGTTGTCGATAGGAGAAAAGAGGAAAAAAATAGGACTCAAGCTTGGAGTTGATGGCTTAATAATAACTCTTAAGTCCAAAAAATCATTGGGGCTTAGGTAGTGCAAGTCCAAATGGGTAAAAGAAAGTCGCACTTGTTCTCAAAGTCCACAAACATTGTCTTGGGCCTAGACATATCCTGCCTAAGATATTACGGAAGTTCTAAAAATAACAAGTAGAACGAACTTGTACCAAAAGCGAGAAGTCCAAACTAGGGCAGTTGTTTGATATCTAAAATAAGGCATCACATTTAAGCAACAACGTATAGAACTGGGTGTTTTCTATGATCCCTATTAACAATATAGCATATTCAGAAATTATCTTATGCCATGAAATTGCTTATACAAGGATAAAAGATAACATTGTTTAAGGCCATTCAAAGGATTAAAGCATTAAAATTCAGAGATAAAGTTGTTAAAAAGGAAGTCTAAACATTGCAAGACGAATGCGATGCTAGTCTAAAGCCCCTATATTCTGAATCATCAACATCTGACCAGAAATATATATCTAACTTAAATCTATGCATTATCTGATGTCGTATAATCTTATCTGACTATCATGATTACAATATCATCTCGGTTTGTTACAACCAACAATCATTTAACTCAATAACGCATATTTGCATGGTTCTTATAGGTGTATGAATGCCATGCCCCAGAGGTTAACTTCCCTATCACTACATTTGTGTTGACCATGACTTCCTTTAAAATCCCATGCCAAAAACTGCCCTGACAAGACACTCCATCCAGAATTTATTTCAAACTTGGGAGATTGTGGATGTTATGAAGTGTAAAGTAATGATGGTTTTAGATTTAATAATTTCCAAAACAATCCTTTCTTGTTGAGGCATTTAGATAATTCAATCATTTGTCCTAGCATTTTCTTGTTGAGGAGTTTATAGTTTCATATGTAGTGGCAGAGTCAGTTTTATGAGTTGCATGCCATCCATCCGACAGAAAATGACCTACTGTCTTTTTTAGTTCAACCAATAAACTTGACGTCTCTCTTTAAATAATAAGGGGTCAACGAAAAGGTATGATGGATAAACAAAACTAATCTTGGGATAAAAATTTAGTATAACCTTATGTTTGGTTACTAATCCAGGGATAAATTATCTCAGGATTAAAAATAGTGCTGGGATAACTTATACCTGCCAGCGGGTAGAATAGTTATTTCAGGATAAGTTATCCCAGGATAACGCAGTAAAATTGACAATAACCAAAATTAATACAATATACCAAACATCAATAAGAAATAATACCAAGGTAACTAATCCTAGCATAACTAATCTCCGTATAACTAATCTCAGCATAGCTAATCCCAACATAACTTGTCTTCAAACCAAACGACCCCTAAAAGTCCCGTTAGTACTTCCTAGATTTTGTAGAGTAAATATTTCTTTATTACATTAGTTACGATTACTCCAGATCATTTTCTTAGCTTACACTAGAACAAAGGGTATCATTTCAAGCTCACATTATTAGTACGGTGAACAACCAAGTAAGCTACAGTTAATGATGCTGGACATAGTGGATGATAAAAGCCGCAACAGTTGTCTGGTAATCTAAAGGAATTTACGCATGAAGAATAAAACTCTTAACCATTTTCCAGAAATGGAGACTCAGCACCAAATATCCTGAGGTTCATATGCTTCCCACAATATAATGCAACATTATAGGCTGCAGAACCCAAATCCAACACCATAAACCTCCGCCACCAATTTAATTATACTACCACCTAGATGCAGTAAAAAAATCTTACTTTAATACAAGACTTCACGACAATCACATTAGTTAACAATAAAATTCTAAGTTTTTTATAACCGCGAAATCAACAGCCTCGCCTCCGTATAGGGGTAAGGTCAGCGTACACACTACCCTCTCCAGACCCCATTTGTGGGATTATACTGGGTTGTTGTTGTTGTTTATAACCGCGAAATCCCCAAGGGCTAGTGATATCACGATTTGAAACTCGCTGGATAATAGGCTATGCCCCCTACCCTTCTCCACTTAAATAGCAAGATTTTGCCTACTGCAGGGTTTAAACACGTGAGGTAGCCTAATTTTAGGTCACTGATAATGAATATAACATACTATCCTGAGGACTCGCGTTCATTTCAATCCAATACTCTAACATTTTATCTTCCACAAAAAGAAAAAAGAATCAAGGACTTCGCTGATTACATCACCAAACACTAATTCTCAAATGAACATAAGCAAGTTAACATAAATTAAGCATCCAATCATTCAACAAACTATGCCTCGATTCCCAACTAGTCCGCTCCGCTTTATTCTAGCACATTTCATTACAACAACGGTAAACAATTTGTCTTAAAATTTTAAGGATCATTACAATTTGTCTTAAAGAAAAATCATTCAGTAGCTACAAAAATATTTTTTTTGAGATGGAAAGTAGCTACATAAATATATGTTACAGATTTCAAAAGGAGCTGGAGTAATTATAATTCCTCACAACACAATTTACGAGACTGGATCAAGACGATACATTTCTATTCAACTAAAATTGCGATCATTAATACCCTTAAAGTAGCACCAAATTAGGCTGAAATCATATCATTTGGAAGCAAAAAGTTAAGCAAATTATGCAAATAAAATACTCACTGTCACGGGAAACTTGCCGGAAGTACTTGTAATCGCTTCCCTGCGACGATGTATCGGAATCAGACATCGACATTTTTTTATTTTCACCAACAATAGTTTCAATTATATGTATGTATATCTCTCTCTTTGTGACCTTCAATAATTGATCAATCAAACAGATCGCTGTGACTTTGTGATCGAATTTGAAATTCTCAGTGGTTTAACAATCAACAGAGAGAGAGAGAGAGAAAAAGGGGTTGAGTCGTAATATGAGGTAAATTTCGAACGTTGACTGTTGAAAGCCCCAAAGTTGAATTGTCTCCGACGCTATGACTATGACCCGAAATTCACATTGTCGGGAGATTGAACCGGGTCGAACGGGTATGTAGCCGCCGTCCAAACGCCGTTTCGAAAAGAATAAAGTGGCTTCAGATACGCGGTCAAATTATCTAATTCGTAGTCTCATTTCACATTTATTTCTTAATCTTTAACATATTTGATATTATACAAGAAGTACTTTAATTCTTCATTTTTTAGAATACAAATTCAGCAAGTATTTAAAAAATTAGAAAAAAAAAATATTTGAGTCAAAAATAGTAATAGTGTCATGTAAAATAAAATAAAGTGAATATTCCCATTTAAAGAACCAAAAGAATTTTATTATACTAGTACAAGTTTTATACTTTCTCTGTTTCAATTTGTTTGAATCTTTTTGGAGTTCGGTGTAATTTGAATATAAATTCTTTAAGTTTTTTTTTAAAAAATAAATTTTATACATTTAAAATTTATATAAGAGGTATTAAAAGTTAGAATATTTAAAACTATTTGCAAAAATATGATCATAAAAAACCGTGTTTGACTTCTCAAATAAATAAGTTTATTATTTTTGAAACGGATAGATCAAAGTGTTACTTTTAAAAGGTTAACCATAAAAAATTGTGACATATTAGTTTTCACATGATCTATAAAAATGTATATTTTTGAAATGTCTTTCAGCGGAAGTCATACGGAGCTTTGTTTTGATAGGGAACGAAAAAGAATGCTACAAAGGAAACTGCCAGGAATATGTAGCTAGGACCTAATTAGGAAAGTCTGGAGAATTACGGTTAAACACCTGGCTTTGATTGTTTCAGAAACAATGCCGTATTTAGAAAATTATGCACGCGGTTAAGTTCTTCCTAATTCTAGAACATTAGAATCATCCATGTATATCAATATTATATAAGTGGAGGCAGGGGTGAAGCCACCTTTTGCTAAAGGGTGGTCATCAAAATAGTACGAAAAATTTATATTGTGTATATAAGTGAAATATTAGATTTTAGATGTATATACCATATATTAAACACTCTTTGTATTGAATTTCTTTTTACTTTTTTCAAGTCTAAACACTCTTAGGGAATTTTCTGGCTTCGCCACCGATTAAAACCATGCAAGGGTGAAGCTAGCATTTGAGTTACAGGTTTGACAGAATCAATAATTTTGGTCTAAATCTTTTATGTATCTTGAGAAATTATTTATATATGTACGATTTGTTAATCGAAATGCTAGTTAGTTAAACAAGATAAATTTCTGAACCTATAAACTTCAAATTCTAGCTTGATCTGGAACGATACGAGCTTAAAAGCAAATTGGTCGAACGACAACCTAGAAGGACGTACGTGTAATACAAATCGAAGTTCATGTATTACATTTGGTGAAACCACCATGCATGATCGCGACTATATCAACTACTCCTTGGGGATTAGGATGAGATTTATCACAACAATTTATTTAAACAGAGAAATGGGCAATAATTTGGCCACCAACTTTACTTTCCAGAAAAGAGACTGTCATATGTTGTTTGCAAAACCTCTCTAAATAGGCTGCAAGCATATAGGAAAAAGGGGTTAGGAAGAATATCTTCTAACTGATTATGTTAGTTCGGTTAAGTTTTAAAATTAGATATTTAATCAGACTTTTATTTTGCAGTAAAGTACTGTACTATAGAGAAGATCAAATCACGTAAGCATTTTACATTGGAAAGATATATAAAGTAATATTCATACACGTAGTTTCATATTTACGAATAGATAAAAGTATGTTTCTAAGTCTTATAAAAAGGGATAGTAGAAATGACACTAGATAGCCACTTTAAAAAGCTATTATTTAGGAATTAGTCAATATGTCCTCAATTTTAATTTATCAGTTTAATTTTCTTGGGACAAAAATGCACTAAATTGTCTTAAAGTTAAGATTTTGAGTACAAAATTTCAGGACAAAATAAATATTGGTTAATCTCTAAAAAGCACCCTAAGAATGACTGTTTGTGTAAAATTGCACGGGCACCCTATTTGGTCGCCCCCATTTAACCTACACCCATTTTTTAAAAAAGTTTTAACTTGTACTCACTTTTTAAACAACTTCAGACATCCCCCCTCTTCTTCTTCTTCTTCTTCTTCTTCTTCTTCTTCTTCTTCTTCTTCTTCTTCTTCTTCGGGTGACAGTGATTTAGATGGTGTTTGTGAACGTATTTTAAGATAGTTTATGATGTTTTATAGTGGTGAGCTGTTATGACGCTTTATTTTTACTATTACATAGGGTTTCTTCTTCTTCTTTTTCTTAATTGCAAAATGAGTTCACTAGATTTATTGTTGTTTTAACAAATTGATGATTAGGGTTTGTTCATGTTGATATTTGGAGGCTATGTTTGAAATTCGAGCTCATTTGGAGTAGATTTAGGTATTAAATTGTATATTTAATTGTTATAATTCGAAGAATAAATTTCTGGTTCTGGGCAATTTGCACTTCAGGCCTATTTTGGCCTTAAGTGCATGAAAATGTTGGTTGCACTTTAGACTTTTTTGCCTTAACATTTAAAGTGCAATTTTTCACTTCAGACTTATTGGCCTTGAGTGTAGCAAAACATTTGTTGACTTCAGACCTTTTGGCCTTAAGTGCATCTGAAGTGCAATTTTTCACTTCAGACTTATTGACCTTAAGTGTAACAAAACGTTTGTTGCACTTCAGACCTTTTGGCCTTAAGTGCATCTGAAGTACAATTTTTCACTTTAGATTTATTGGCCTTAGGTGTATGAAGTCATTGGTTAAACTTCAGACCTATTTGGCCTTAAGTGCATCTGAAGTGCAATTTTTCACTTCAAACTTATTGGCCTTAAGTGAAGGAAAACGTTTGTTGCACTTCAGACATTTTGGCCTTAAGTGCATCTAAAGTACAATATTTTAATTCAGACTTATTGGCCTTAAATGCATGAAATCATTGGTTGCACTTCAGGTCTTAAGTGCATTTGAAGTGCAATTTTTTCATTTCAGGCTAATTTCTTTTTTAACTTCAGACCCGATAAGTTTGAAGTTGATCATAAAGTGGGTACGCTTGCAAACACTTTTGCAAAGCGGGTATAGAATCAATTGTGACTCCGAAACCGGGTATAGATGCAAAAGCACTATCTCATATCGACCCAGAAACTATAGGACTCAACTATATGTCTTGTACTAAGTCCAGCTTATCCAATTTAGCTATTTAATGAAAAGAAAACTGCTGACAAAGGATAGAACACTGAGAATGAAAATAACAGAAGATAGTGATTGTATGCTATGTGAAGGAAATGTAGAAACAATGGACCATCTATTCTTTGAATGCACATTTTCTAAGATGTGCTTAGCTGAAGTATGCAAATGGCTAGGTATGAATATAAAGAACAATGAGGTGACAGGGATATGGAGAAGGATGGTAAGAAAAGCAAAAGGGAAAATAAGTAGAGCATTCACAATGACAGTGCTGGCAGCATGCAGTCATCTACCACACATGGAGAGCTAGGAATGAAGCAGTATGGATAAAAAAAGTGCCAAGACCACAAGCAATATTGGAGCAGATACAACATACATGCAAATACAGGTGCATGGAAGCTGTACAGAAGAAGAAAAACAAGAAAGAAATAAGCTGGACAGAGTCACTATATAGCTAGATAGAAATGAAATGTATAGAAACAGTCCATGATAATGAAAGTATAGCTGAGATAGAGGAAAGTCAGTAAGGATAGAATAAAAATAGAGGAAGAATGATGAAAAATATGTATGTTTGGTTTGGGATGATGAATAAAGATTTATTTTTCACCAAAAAAAAAAATTAGCCATTTAAGCTGATTTGCACAAATAGCTTCATTTGTGATATTGTACATTTATACTAGAAGTTGGTCATATTTTCAAAATTACACTAGTGGTCTGAGTGTGAAATTGACTACCTGATCTGAGATTCAAAATTAAAATTCGGACCATTAGCCTAATTTTAAATAAATGGTTAACCTCTAAATATAAGGCCATAAGTAACACACTAAGGCTGGCCCTTGTATTATGTAAATTTTCTTCCATTCTTGATAAAATTGAATACCCTTTTCATTCATCTGGCGGACCCTTGTATTATGTTTTTGTTTAAATAAGTACCTCCTACTTTCAAATTAAATAATCAGAATAGACAAGAAAGTTGTCCATATCAATTTTATGTTTTCCAACTTCCACACCCAAAACTGTGATAATATTGTTATTGTTTCTTTTTAAATTTTCGTGCTGATGAGTGAACATTATTTTATACGCATTACAGATCGTATTCTAATTTATGCAGCTCTCCTCATATTTCAGAATTTCTCATAAAGATTACTACTGCTTATCTATTACGCATATTATTTATACAATTTTTTCTAGTTTCAAGACTGTCTACACTCTACATCACCCTTTGGGTGCGGCCTTTCCCCAGACTCTGTGTGAATGTAGGATGTATTGTGTATCAGGTTACCCTTTTACTAGTTTCAAGACTAAAATTCACTTAAAGTCAAAATCATGCCTCTGTTCTTAGTTTCCTCAACTAAACTATGCTTTCAATAATATCTTACTTAATAACTTATTTTCTCCCGCTATATTTTTTAAGGTAAAAGTTAACATTATAGGTGTTATTTTGAGTAAATAATGCCACACTAGGTGGGACAATATTAGTAGTATAATATATGAAAGCAAAACAACAAATCGTGAGCTAATGGTTTTCAAGCAAATGCCATGTAGCAAGTGTGCTGAGAAAAAGTAGCATCACGTATATGCACAAATGTCTAGCTGAACTTTACTTCAATTCCACCAACCAACAAAGAAAACTACGTAGTGGAGTATTATTAATGTAAACGTGGTCGACCTTATATTATAAGTAATCAAAATACATCAGCTAGCTGATGACAACTTAACCATTTCTAAAACAATTAATGTGTATAGATGACAATACCTAGGACAAATGTTTGTTTTTCATTCAAACATCATCTTTAAGGATAAAGATGTAACCGATAAAGATTACTTTCAATACGTATTCTATTTCCAAAGGGAGAGAAAAAGTCTGATAAAATGTTTTCCCTTAACATGTAGTGTTTGTTTGATAGGTAAATCTTAGATGTCATCATATATGGAGATAACTTCCTTCGATGGTGTGACCTAACGATCAATAAAGTGGATGGAGATTAACAATAAAATCCTAATAGAGACAAAAGAATGCTAGATGATTTTTTTTATTTGTCTAAACCTTTCAAGAGAAGATATATCGGCCGTTATCTGTACTAGCAGTCGAGGTCAATCGGAAATAGTCTCTCTATCTTCATAAGGTACATGTAATATCAGCATACATACTACCTTCCTCAGGTTCTACTTGTGAGATTACAACAACAATAACAACATACTCAGTATTATCCCATATTATAGGATCTGAAGAAAGTAGTGTACGTAGACATTACCCCTACCTTGTGAGGATATAAAGGCTATTTCTAATAGACCTTACCCCTACTTGTGAGATTATATCGGGTTTATTGTGGTTGTTATATATGTACTAATAGAAGGTAACATTTGATGTATATGCAAATCTTAGGTGTGAAAATATATGGAGATCATTAGTGAATCTATGAAAGTGATTTTAAAAAAGAGTGAGTTGGACTTCTTGCATTGGTCCCAGCAAGTTCTTAATAAGACAAAAATGCAGGATGAGGAAACCTAGATGAAGGCTGTCAACGACAACAACAACTCATTACACCAAGAAGAAACTTTACTACTTTCTTGTATTTATCTTAGGTACCACAAGAAATGAAACAACTCATAAAAAGTAGTAGTATTCATTCATTTGTACCTTCTTCTATCTATCTAGTTTGCACATAATTATGAGATTCCATATAGGAATTTTTGTCCCTTTTTAATCTTTCATTCCAAAGAAATGTTAGAATCCAATCCCCAACAAGAAAAGTCTGATAAAGAAAATCACCAATTTGACCAAGTAATGAGAAAAACAATGCAAAAACTTACACCAACAAAACGCCAAATATTTCACTTTGCTTTAAAAAGTCCACCAAAATCTAAGTACATACAACCAAAATAAACTAAACATTTTTATATGATAATAATTTGATCATATGTCTAATTTGTTATGTAGGTGATGGAGTTAAACCCTTTTCATTACCATCAAATGAAATATTGTTAATACTATTATTATACCTGCTAAGCACCTTGCACTTGACCACATTGTCATAGACATAGAACCCAGGTGTGACCATGATTCGAACCATGGCTGGAACCAATTTCTTAGCTTTATCTCCACCCATATCTTCCATATAAACTGAGTCAAATTTCATTTCTTTATCCACTCTAAAAATAGGCAGTCCAGGGTGCAGTGAATTAGCCAATAAATGCACTAACCACACTGCTTTTGATGCACCAAAAAAAGCTTGTAAAAGTGGTTCAGGCCAAGCACGGTTCCAACCCAACATAGCCACAATTTCACTCATTTTCCTATCACAAAATTTACTGAATTCTTCACTGTAAAATCTTGTCCCTTTACTCAAAACTTCTTCCCACGTTAAATCCTTCAAACGATTATACAAACCAAAATTTGCTTCACAACGATCAATGGGGTTCAAGATTTGATTACAAGAACCTTTTTGAAATCCAATTGACCCAAAATCCTCATAAAAAGCTTTGTTTAATAAAGCTTCAAGATATACAATTAACCCTCTTGGATTTCTTGAAATTGAAACCTTAATATCATATGGTTGAAGAAGTAATGCAATTCGATCATAAACTTTACCACCAATTTGTCTTAACTGAAATGTCATTGATCGACTTAAATTTCTAACAGAAGATCTTGCCTCAGAAACCATAACCAAGAAATGTTCAATAACTTTATCTTCTTCACCAAATTTAACACGTTGGAGATGAGGGGATTTGGTAATTTGGTGCTGAGAATTAACATTGTTGCTACAAACTTCAAGCCCAGATTTCAAACTATGACAATAAATTTCAAGCTTGTTTAGCTTTTTTTCAAGCTCAACCATAGAAAACTTCAATCTTGATGCTTCTAAAATAGCTTCATCTCTTTTTCTTGTAGCTTGAATTAACTTATGTGAAAGTTCAGCTACTGCTATTTTCCATTGTTCTTCTCTTGACCCTCCAGTAGAAGACTCAACATCTGAAGATGATGATAATCTTGGACTTTTTTTAACTAAAGTTGAGAGAACTGATTTGAAAATACCATGTGGACTTGATATAGAATTGTTTTTGTTGTCTAAAGGAACTACATGAGTAATTCTCTCTCTGTTACTTGGCCTGCATTTGTTGCATAAAACTCCTCTTTCATCTTCTCCATTTTCTGGCCTCTTTTTTGTACACCCTTTGCCTTTATTCTCTGTATTATTAGAGTGTTGATGTAAAGGTGTAGAATGGTGTCTGTATTCAACTTCACTTGGTGTTGTTTCTGCTCTAAAACTGCTTCTTCCTTGTGAATATTCCTCTTCTTCATTCCCTTCTTCTATCTGCATCAACAAAAACACACACAAAAAAAATGAAAATCAGATACAAAAAGGCAGTTTCGATGCACAAAGCTCCCGTTACGTGCGGGGTTCAGGGAAGGTCTAGTGTACGCAGCCTAACCCTGCGTTGTTTTCACGGCTCGACCTCCAGGTCACATGGCAGCAAGCTCCATTCGAAAATCAGATACCAAATATCTTAGTAAAAAAAGACAAGAACCCAAAAGAGAAAAAGGGAAAAGAGAGTGAGTGGTGAACTTACAGGAGTAAAAAGAGGGGGATGACGAGGAGAAATGGAGGATTTTGAGGAAGAAGAAGAAGAATTAGCCATTGGAATTGAGTGTATATGAGAAAAGGTTGTTTCTTTTAATCTTAAAGATGTGTGTTTGTGGGCAGTTTCATTGTGTATTCATTTTCTTAAGGTTGTGTTTGTTTTTTCGTCGGCTTGTAATCATGGTTTTGAATGAATCACACAACAGATTTTGCAGGTTTCTGAAATCTGTAAGCTATATTTTCAGCTTCTTCTAAGCTAACGCCCCACCCCCTCGCACCCCCACCCCCTATCACCCCTACCCTGGGTCGTGGAGAAATACAGAAGAATCAGAATTTATTAGTACCACGCGCTACAGGAGCGTTTTAGGAGTTAACGATGGTTTGCTATGACGTGACACATGGAGCGTATGTTACACTTGTCAATGTGGAGTTGGGTCTTCGTTATGACTTATGAGTCAAATGTCAATGACTTAATTTCCATTTAATATTGGTTTTACTCTTTTTCCAATTTGGACACCTTTTAATTTTAGTCATTTAATTGGAGTATATTAGTATAGTAAGAAAATTAAACTAATACTTAAAAATTAATGTTAAGAATGTTTTGTAAAATTTCGAATTGAATAGTTACAGAAATTTAAGAAACTTATGTAGAATAAAGTATTATTTTTTATTCATTCTTAAAAATTTGAACGTTTTAAGAAGCAAATAAAGATTACATAAATTTAACAAAGATAGTATTCATACAAAATTAACTTTTAAAATCATTTAAAATATTGTTTTTGATGTCCAGCCTTACTATTTTGACTTAAATATATTTAATTTCACTTGGAAGGTAGATATCAAACAAGTTACTAACAATTACATTGTAATGTAAATAATCTTAACAAAGAAAATAAATAATTACAAGACCTGGTAATTCATACGCATAGAATATTAGAATAGGTAATTGTCGTTAGATTGACCAATTACGCATGCTATGCCTTTTAATAATTTTTGATCTTTCGTGTCCAAAAATATATAATTCTTAAAGTTAGCATTAAAAGATTTCCTTTTGTGTTACTAATTAATTATATATTTATTTAGTGCTATCAATTTCTCAATAATATTTCATTTAGCTTTTCAAGTTACTAAAGGGGAGAAGCATCTAGTGCTGCAATTAACATTTTTTTCCTTAAATAAAGAAAAAAAATAATTTAATAGTTTTCTTACCGCAATTAAAATATTTTCATGGGAAATGCCAGCTAGAAAAAAGAAATACCCGAGTACATTTGGTGAGACTCTTAAATACTTTCACATGAAATGAATTTAATAAAGAGTTAAAATTCATCTAAGATGTATTGTAGCAAATATGAAGTAGAAGAAAATTGAAGGGGAGTCTCGGAGCAACGGTAAAATTGTCTCTGTCATATATAGGTCAGGGAATCAAATCGTGAAAGCAACCATTAATACTTGCATTAGTGTAGGCCGTCTACATCTCACTTTTGGAGTGCAGCCCTTTTCTGAATCCTGGGTGAATACATAATTCTTTGTATATCGGGTTATCCTTTTATTAAGTAGAGTATTTATTTAATTTTTTGTAATTATGCAGTTAGAACTTAGAAGGAGACCATGGTCATGATACTCAATTGAGACATACCAAGTGGTAATTATTAAGAACACTTGCTAGCTAGTTCCTTCATCATTTTGGAAGCAGAAAATAATTTGATATCAATTTTTAAGAAATGCATAGAAATCAGCAGATAATTAGGTATTTGTAAACTCATGACAATAAGACTATAAAGGGCAGCCCCACGCATTAAGCTTCCGTTATGTGCGGGGTTCGGGGAAGAGCGGGACCACAAAGTTCTATTGTACACAGGCTTACCCGATATTTCTGCAAGAGACTGTTTCCACGGCTCGAACGCGTGATCTCCTGATCACATGACAACAACTTTACCGGTTACACCAAGGTCCCCTTGCCATAATAAGACTATCTTTACCGTAAAAATTTAGTCGCACTCAATGTTTATACTCGTGATAAATGACTGCAATTATTTCTCTTTATTCAAACTTGGAATCAGCTCTTGTGAGAACGTGATTTTTGTTTCGCGCGACAATCGCTCCAAAAGAAATAAAAAAATAATAACAATTGGCCCTGCTGTACAATTTTTGGATTTTTACATGGCACTTTGTTAATTATTTATGATTTTTTTTTTGCCCATTTTATTTTATTAAAACAAAATACAAAAAATGTATGTGTCATGCATAATTTGAACCGTAATCCGGTTGTTAAATAGAAAATCATAAATAGGCATCTTTGTCCGTGATTTTGTTTTTGTTTGATTTTACCTGTTTTAAAATATTTTAATGTGTGTGCAAATAATTGTATTAAGTGTTTATTTAATTTTAATTTGATTTACTTAGGTTTTGTTTTTAAAAAATAAAGAAGAAAATAAAATAATAATAATAATAAAAAAAATCTTTTTTCGGACTTGGGCCAATTTTAAACAAATTGGCCCAAACGAACTCAGCCCAAACCCCATGTAAACCCGGTCCAGACCAGCTGGCCTCAGGGGGGTTCCAAACGACACCGTTTTAATCCAGTCCGATCTGGGCCGTTGATCTCAAATTGATCAACGGCCAAGATCAATTCCCCATAACCCACTGAGGAACCCGACCCGTTTCCACCCGGACCGACCCAAACCCCTTTAGGACGAAACGACACTGTTTCCCCATCAGATGAAAGATCTGGGCTTTCCATCTTGCCTCATCCAACGACCGAGATCAACCCACCCATCCCATATATAACCTTCCAACCATACCCTACCCCCTATCCAATACCCCAGCTTCCGTCTTCATCTCCTTCCCCACGAAACCCTAGCCGCCCCCTATCCCTCGCCGTTAATCCCGGCGGCATGAACGCCGATGACCTTCACCTTAACACCCTAAAACCACCTTGACACCCTGAACATGGATCTGTAGTCCGTTTAGTTCGAATCATCCTCTAGGTCCTCGAATCTTCATTTGAAGATTCGAGCAAAACTTGACTTACACCGTTTAACCCCAGTTTCACACCAGACACTCCCCAGACCCCCTCGTGACCAAACCATGCTTGGTTTGGTCCGAATCTGACCAGGGAAGCATGAATCCCAGATCTGATTTTTGGAACCATAGGGTTCCTCGTCGATGGTCCGTGTCTTGTTCAAGCCGAAGAGATTAAGGTCTAATGGACCTTAATCGAAGTGTTTCTCATCTGAGAAACACTTCGATTAAAGTCCGTTCAGCCTTAAGAAAGGTCTGTTCGAGTCCAAGCTAGGGTCTTTTGATTTTTCGGATTTTAAGGTGAGTTTTGCTTTCTTTTCTTTATTTGTTTTAGTCCATGTGATTGTTCTAAAGGCTGTTCATGTTTCGTGAAATCTGTGTTTTGAGTTTGATCAACTGTGTCCTATCCACCTTGCCTGAACCTTTGTTGTTTGATTGAGTTTCTTCTTCTACTTGTTCTGATAATGTGTATGTATGTATTTGTTGTGCAATTAGTTGAATTTCAAATTTGAACTGATTAACTGATTCCTCGGATACAATTCTGTTTAGTCAATACAATTCGAATCATGTGTCCTATACTGTTAAATGTCTGATTTTGGTTTCGATTGTATGTGTTATAACTAATATAGTCGAGTCGACATGTGTCGTCAATTAGTTTCAACTGTCTGAACAAAAATAAATCGATTTGCTTCTGTTAAACATTGCCTGAATCAATTAAGAACTAAGTTTAGTTACTTATAGTTGTTAATGTGATTTCAGAAACCTAAGGTTTGGTCTGTAATTGCAATCTGAATTGATGGCATGTGCACTTGTGCACAACATGTGCATAAAGGCCCTTTTTGAATTAAAATAGTTTGACAGCATGTTTGTCAGATTATATTCCTGCTGCCCATGTTTGCTTTTAGTAAATAAAATGGGAAAGAGGACTGTCAGGGAATGTCATGGGAAGGTTTTATTTTTTAAGTAATTAAGTGGAAAAAGAAAACAGATCACATGGGAGGTTTGTATACTTAAAGGTTTAAGTGGAAACTGAAAAAGGGAGAGCACATGGGAGGGTGTTTGGGTGATTGATGAACAGGCTGTTAAGGGCAGACTTTAGGCTTATAAAAGGAAGAACTTCCATCAGTTTAAAGCGAGAGACATAAGAGAACAGAGAGAATATAGATTTGAGAGGAGAGAGCTGAAATACATACATATTAATACACACAGAACATACAGGAGACAGACACAGGGAGATTTTCGATAATAACACAAGACAGAGAAGTAAAACAAGGAAGGTATAAACATTGAGGGACTGGTTCTGGATTTTAAAATACACAGACAGAGAGAGATAGATAGGGATAGAAAGAGAGCAAGAAATAAAAAACAGACAGGAAATCAGAAACTTTGGTTTTGTTTGAAGTTCATCTGCTGTCAATCTGTTAGGTAGTATTGTTTCTTCTAAGTTTCAGTCGAGATTACTGGTAGTGTTTGTTGCATTGGTTTATCTCGGAATTGGATTGTCTGGAGTTCTATTTCTACTACACTGTGTGCTGCCATCATTTGGCCTTTTCCCTCGTCTATAATTGCATCTTGCACTGGAATTTGTCCTGCTGCTATTTATCTGCTACTGCTGCTGTTTCGTTTGCACTGCTGCTCAACTGACTCTCCTGCTTTCTTCATTGTAAGCATCTCCCAGGTACACATTTCAAGTCCCATATTGGTGTAACCGAAACAGTTTGAAAGCATGAAATGAAAAAGGTTGAGGAAATTCAAAGTTATTTGTTGTAATATTCATGGTATATTAATGGGCCTGTGTAGTTGTTAGTTTACAATTCAATAGTACGAAAGTGTATGTTAACTAACACTCATCTGAGCTTAGTCCTTCATGTTTTAGTTTGTAGTTGTTTGTTAATACGGGGTATGGATACTCCAAACTTATACTATGCTGCCTTGTTTTATTTTAGTCCTTTTGCTGGGTCTCGTTAGGCAGTACATAAGATCACATTCAAATCCCATTAGTAACAACGCCTAGTAGTTAATTCCTTTAATCTTGCCTAAATAAGTTTAGCTAAATTCAACTCAAGAAATGTTTGGAGTAGTTGTAGCGTTTCACCAGCTTGTATGTCATTTTCATTAAAATTGAAGGCAGGTTCCATGAGATACTGCATTCTTCATCTTGCAAACAATTCACCAAATGAATCAAATGATTGACAGGAAATCCGGATTTGGTTAAGTAATTTAGCACGTACCTTTTCCCTTTTTATTTTAGAGACAAACATAATAGAAAATGTAGCCACTTTAGGATATCTCTTTTAAATAATGAGATGAGCCCCGTTAGAAGAAAGATACACATTGCGGGGCACGCAATAAATAAACATTTAGATTTTGGAGATGGGCGGTATAGTGAATTTCCTTGCCTTCTCCAAAGATAACAACA
Organism: Nicotiana sylvestris; assembly: GCF_000393655.2. Taxonomy (NCBI): domain Eukaryota; kingdom Viridiplantae; phylum Streptophyta; class Magnoliopsida; order Solanales; family Solanaceae; genus Nicotiana; species Nicotiana sylvestris. The sequence continues at coordinate 207,649,043 of NC_091064.1, read as the reverse complement.
CGTTAGACTCTTTAGGCGCGACTTAATTAAATTACCTTCTTAAACACGGATGCACATTGATGTGACCCAAATCCAAGTCTCAACGGAGTCAAAATGTGTTGACGACCACGGGTGCATTGATTGTGACGTGGCTCGAGATGCATTTTTCACGACGTTGCAATTCTATAAATGAGTGATAATAATAAAAGTGGTTTAAACTTAATAAAAGCACGTAAGTCATAACATGTATTTAAATCAGATATTTAGCCATTATAACAATTTAAGCGACCGTGCTAGAACCACGGGATTCGAGGGTGCCTAACACCTTCCCTCGGGTCAACAGAATTCCTTACTTAGAATTTCTGGTTCGCAGACTTCATTTGGAAAAGTCGAATATTTTCCTCGATTTGGGATTCAAGATAAACCGGTGACTTGGGACACCAAAAGCCAAACCTTTCCCAAGTGGCGACTCTGAATTAAATAAATAATCCCATTTCGAATATTGTCACTTAAATTGGAAAAACTCCACCCGCGCATTTAACCCTTCGGGGCGGGCGCGCAAAAAGGAGGTGTGACAGCTCTGGCGACTCTGCTGGGGATAAACCCAGAACCACTGGTTCAGGGTTCAAGAATTCGAGCTTAGAATAATTGTTATATTTGGCTTTATTATCTGATCTTTATTACATGTTTTTGCATAACGTGCTAAATGTTGTCTTTTACCGCTTTGATATTATCTGAACTGTATATAAACTGTGCCGAAACCCTTCTCTTCTTACCTCCGGGGAGAAGCTCGCTGGTCGAGACTCCCTATTCTGTTAGTGTCAATACCTGAAATAAGAAAGAGGTCGGACAAGTTACAAAGTCGGACGATCTCGCGGGTCCCCGGTACGTAGCCCCCTCCTCGACTCGAGTTGTCCGCTCGGGTACACAGTCCAGAACAAATACCCAGGTTACGAACCTAGAATAACTTGACTTCATGCCGGATCCCTAGTAGAAACGCTTATTTGCATCATGTTGCATTTGACTTAGGGGACTCAACACAGGGGTTGGGTCCGTCTAGGACAGGCAACCTGAAATGAAAAGACCATCCTGCTGCATTCCTATCTGTTTTGCGCATTTATTTGCTTCAATTCCGCATGCTGACCGGTTCCTAAAAAAAAAGAAAATAGCAGCGTAGGGAGATAATTACTTATTTTGGAAAAATAAAACCAATGTCCAAGTAATGTCAAAACCTCGCCGGAATTTTTCTAAAAAAAAAAGAATAAAAACAAAATTTGTCTTCTTAGTTTGAGCTATTAAAAAAAATAATATAAAAATTTTCTTTGTTTTATCACTTTCAAAAAAAAAAAAAGATATTTATTTAAAAAAAAAAGAAAAAAAAAAGGAAAATTCATAATTCAAAAAATGTTGTTTCTTTCGTAGTACCCTTTTTATAAAATCAGACTAATAGTCCAAATATTTCCTAAAAAAAAATTATATTTTTTCTTTAGTCTTTATCTCTTTTCAAAAATATAATAAAAAAATATTCTCGTTTTCTAGGTTTATTTGATTTTCTCTATTCACGATATCCCGAACTACGCCGGTTTGATTCTCACCGGATGTGAGATACGTAGGCAACCCTCGTCGGGTTCAACCCCATTTTGCTAAAATAGCCGAAATCAATCAATAAATAAATAAATAAATAAAAAGAGATGTGTCAAATTTTTAAAGAGTCATAAATAAGTCAGGTGATGCTGTTTTGTCATAAATAGCTGAATGATTCCGAAAAGGGACGCCGGAAGGCTGACTTTGCATAAACAACCACCTTTGGGTCTTGTTTAGCATTTTTGTCCAGTTGACCCACACAGCCTTAAAATCTTCGTCCCCGAAGTGTTTAAAGGCCGTGTTCAAAACTTGATCCCCTCTGTAAAATATTTTTGAGTCAAGTCATTTTTGTTAAAATCACCTTAATAAATGTGCAGGATGAGCACGATGCAAAATGAACATTTTTCAATAATGACCAAAATCCCTGTCAAGTTACGGCTATGGTGGAATGATCTAGGTGTTGAAGGACAAAATGAGGTCAAGAAATATCTGAAAGGTCTTGTGGGTTTGTTGGAAATCCAGCCTCGGGGAGATATCATAAGAGCTTTGGTTACCTACTGGGACCCGGCGCACAATGTTTTCCATTTCTCTGATTTTGAACTCACCCCAACTTTGGAAGAAATGGCCGGGTACATCGGGAATGCGGAACTTCCGTTGAGGCAAAAATACTTGGTCGTCCCAAGAGTTGTCACGGTACATCGGTTCCTAGATTCATTGAAGATACCCAGAACGGTCCACAACCCAGATCTGGCAGCCGGATTTTGTACTCCATGCTTCATATATGATAGGTACGGTCATGAGGGGGGATTCGATAATCCAATCAACAAACTGTGCAGCAAAGGTGTTCGTCAGAAGTGGGACAAACACAGACGAGTAGCTTTCATGATGATGTTCCTGGGCCTTCTGGTATTTCCAAGGAAAGACGGAAACATTGATTTGAAGATATCCGGGGTCGTCAGAACTTTACTCACACAAAATGACAGTACTCTCGCACCTATGGTGGTATCTGACATCTTTCGAGCTCTTACAGCTTGTAAAGCTGGGGGAAATTTCTTCGAAGGTTGTAACTTGCTCCTACAAATATGGATGACCGAGCACCTCTGCCATCATTCCGAGATTTTGAGCCATGGTTCCCCGGAAAAGACTTGCATAGAAGAATTTTACACGAGAACCAAAGAGATCAGTTTGCCCAAAGGAGTCCTGGCATGGACCTCGTTCTTTCAAGCTCTTACTGCCAGCCAAATACAATGGACGCTAGGATGGTTGCCTGTTGATGAGATCCTATATATGTCGGCAGCTAAAACTCATTTCTTACTGATGGGGCTTAAGAGCATTCAACCTTACGCACCCTGCCGAGTTTTGAGACAGTTCGGAAGATGCCAGACAGTACCTCATGAGGAAGATCTTAGCACTCAAGCAGTTGAGATAAGTCCTAACGGACAATTCCCAGAAGCGAAGATTCGCCAAATCTGGAGTGAGTGTCAATATTTGAAATCAGATACTTGCGTGCGGGATCGAGCCAAAGGAGAGACGACGCCAGGCTACCTTGCATGGTATAGAAGGGAACTGGAGCATGAAAGGCCGGCTAAGAGACCCCATATCCGGAATTTCACCGAATCATCACAAAGGCAGTGGGATTGGTTAGCGAAAGAAAGAGGCTATTGCGCCGAAATCAGCAGGTTAAAGCAACAAGTGGAAAGCTTGAAATATGAGCACAACGTGCAAGTTGCTACCGATCTGGGAGAGCGGAACAGGTTAATTCAGGAAAACGAAATGCTCAGAGCCCAGATCAAACAGATAAGGGTGGATGCGGGTAAACAGCCAAGGCGTCGATCAGACGAGCAACTGATAAAAAGGCTAAAAAGCGAAATCAGGGAATGACAAGATGGTTTGGAGAAATCTGAAAACGTCATAGCCGAGCTCAGGGCACAGTGGGATACAAGAGTAGATAAGCATCGCCGATACCTGAATCAATTGGAAGGCGACCACGGGAAAACTATTGCTAAAATAAAGAGAGAAATGGCTGCACTTGAGATCAAAGCAGTTAATCAGGCCAAGGATTTCCAAATTGAGAGCAGATACTGGTACGACTCAATAGCCTAGATGAAGTTGGAAGTACGGCGACTGAGGCATCAGCATGTACAGGATGCTCAAGTCTTCAAGATATGCAGCGATCAGATAAAACGCCTACTCGTAGAGAAGAAGCAAACCAGAGATAGGATCAAGGTCATTGCCCATGCCATCACCAGACGATGTTTACGATGTGAGAACATGTCCAGCGTTACCATCCTCTCGGCAGTAATGGGTCATGTCAAGCAGACTATGCACGAGCTGGAGCAACTTGAGAGGGATCTCACGCCTAGGACCGCGGCGAGGTCGAACGATGCCCCGCGGACACCAATTTTCAAAACCATAATGCACTCATAAGTCAAATCTGTATCTTAGCATCTTCTGCTTGTTTTTCCCATCAGGGTGATTTTTAGTCTATTTTGAGTCTAGGTTTATTTTCAAAGTTCGCTTTTTCTTTTGCAAAATGTAGTTTGTAATAGACCATTTCAACAATAAAGAGGTTGCTTCTTTTACGCTCATTTGTGTTTTTCGAACTACGTAATGATCTGATTCACGTAGGCATCGTGATACGTAGGCAATCCTCATCGGATCCGGTCGCATTTCTTTTACTGCAAAATAATAAAAATAATAATAATAAAAAAGAGAAAAAAAGGGGGAAAACTAATAAGAAGAAAATGCCGGAATGACGCATGCTCTCGTAGCAAACATGTAGTAATCCACTTAACTGTATAGGTGCATCATGCCCAACGTGAGATTGACTATATGTTATTTGCTGCAAATTAACAGTGCGTTTGTCGTTGAGTATCCCCAGGGTTTTTGAAAAGACGGTTGGTTTGGTGAAAGTCTGGCCTCGCACTCATACTTCACGAGGTCAAGGGGAAGTGTTCAACTACCTGTTGTTAGGACCAGAAGCAGTACTCACACTTACTTCACAAGGTCAAAAGGAAGTGTGGAAATGTCTTCAGAAATTCCATTGCAAACAATCCCTGTTTCCGAGGAGTGCTCGATCTCAGCCGTCCTCACACCTGAATCCACAACTGCGGAGGAAAATAGAATCCTACGGCTCCGCATGTTGGAAATGTTGGACGATTGGAATAATGGGAAAGAGCCGCCAAGTGTCGTCCCCGGATTCCCTGAATTATTCTCCAGGTCAAGTGGGACTTCTAATGTCCCCATAAATTATCATGCTACCCCATTCGGGTACCCAGCCACCTCAGCCTTCTCTGCTGGATCGCCTTCTGAGCCTCATCCCCGAATGTCAGCCACCGATGCAAGCGTGAACATCTTTACTGCATCGCCTTGCCCGATTACGGCACAACCTGCCACGTACAAACCAAGCTTTGACTCATCCTCTTTTACATTCCAAGCACTATCGTTCTCAATGGAACCAACTAGGTTCGCCACCAGCACTAACCTCTACCGCCTCAGTGCGAGCTTGCACCCGGGCAAGATCAGAACCCCAGAATTGCAGAACAAAATGAGATTGCCAAGAGAATGAGAAGCCTTGAACAAAGTTTGAAGAATATGCAAGGATTGAGCGGACAGAAGAGCGTCTCTTACGCCGACCTATGCATGTTCCCTCACGTGCACCTGCCAGCGGGTTTCAAGACCCCAAAGTTCGAGAAATACGATGGGCACGGTGACCCCATTGCACATCTTAAGAAATACTGCAACCAATTGCGGGGAGCCGGCGGAAAAGAAGAACTGCTAATGGCATATTTTGGGGAAAGTCTAGTAGGGATAGCCTCGGAATGGTATATGGACCAGGAAATGTCCCGATGGCATATATGGGATGATCTCGCCAGAGATTTTGTGAAACAATTCCAGTATAACATCGACATTGCGCCAGACCGAAATTCTCTGTCGAATTTGAAGAAGAAACCGTCAGAAAGCTTCAGAGAATATGCTATTAAGTGGCGCGAACAGGCGTCAAGAGTGAAGCCTCCCATGGATGAAGTGGAAATGGTCACTACTTTTCTCCAGGCTCAAGAGTCTGACTATTTCCAAAACATGATGTCAGCCATGGGTAAGCCATTCGCGGAAGCGATCAAGATTGGAGAGATGGTAGAAAATGGTCTGAAAACAGGTAGGATTCTGAGTCAAGCAGCCATAAGGGCAACCTCCCAGGCCGTCCAAAGCGGGTCCGGAGGAATGACAAGAGGGAAGAAGAAAGAAGAAACGACTATGGCAGCCTCGGAAGCAAGGGAGTATCATCATCCCAGGCCCCGTTTTCCGGAAAGAACCCCACAACACTACTACCCCCACTCAAATTTGGCATATGCTCATCAACCTTATATGGTCATGAATGCCCAGCCTTATGCCCATCCACCACAACAAGCCAACCGAGGCCCAGCTCCACCTCCCAGAAATCAGCCTCCTTACCGCAACCACTATAACCCACAACCCCCGCAGAATAACTTCCGCCCTCAAGAGCCACCCCGAAGGCGGACTTTCACGCCCATCGGTGAACCATACTCAACTTTGTTCCCGAAGCTAGTCCAGTTGAGTTTCTTGCAACCAATCCCTCAAACAAGGCAAAACCCGACGTCACCTTCTTACAAAGCTAGAGTCAGATGCGCCTATCATTCAGGGGCCGAGGGACATGATACAAATGACTGCTGGTCGTTGAAGAGAGTGGTCGAAAATTTGATAGAGCAAGGGAAAATAGTGTTAAGGGACGAAGAGATCCCGAATGTAACTAACAATCCATTACCTGCTCACAATAATGGGCCGTTGATCGGAATGATTTGCGAAGACAAAGAATTCGACCCTACTTTGAAAGCTATAATTGCCATTGTCGACACGGGAAAGAGGCCCGAAACAGACCAGAAACCAGAAAAAGGGGAGAAGGCCAAGGCTGTAAAGAGCAAGCCTGAAAAGAAGGTGGAGAAGAAAGTGGTGCCGGTAAAGGATGGAGTTCTTTACATACCACGAGGTCAAGCTGAGAAGACGCAGAACTTCGGAATCAAAAAGACAAAACCTATGTACGTGCCAAAAGGGGCCTATGTGGTCCGGGGGACGATTCAACCACCTCGGCCGAATGAGCCAGTGGTTATCGGACGCGTGCCACAAAAGCCAATGACCAACCCGTCCACAGTGCCGTGGAATTATCAAAAGACTTTGGTAATGTACAAAGGTAAAGAGGTCATGGGAGAACTTCCAGAAAATACTTTCATTGGAAGGTATTCAAATACCCAAGAACTGAACAACGCCACACAAAGGCGCTTCCCGCCAAAGAAGCCCGTAAGTGTTGAAGAAGCGGAAGTGTTCTTCCAACAAATGAAAATGCCGGATTACGAAGTGATAGATCAACTGCGCAAGTACCCCGAGCAAGTGTCCATGCTGTCATTGTTAATGAGGTCGACCGAGCATCAAAAGATCTTACTGAAGACCCTGAATGAAGCATATGTACCAGTTGAAACCTCGGTAGAACAATTAGAGCGGATGACGAAAAGATTCTTCGCCGTCAACCAAATCTCTTTCAGCAAGAATGATCTACCCCCGGAAGGAGCGGCACAAAACAAAGCTTTGCATCTAACAGTTAAATGCGAAGACTTTTATGTCAAGCGGGTAATGTTGGATGGGGGCTCAGGTGTTGACATTTGCCCGCTCTCCACGCTACAAAGAATGGAAATTGGGACCGGAAGAATCCGACCCAACAATGTCTACGTAAGAGCTTTCGACGGCATCAAGAGAGATACCATGGGAGAAATAGACCTGTTGTTGGTCATAGGACCAGTCGAATTTCAAGTAACCTTCCAGGTGCTCGACATGGATACATCCTACAATTTTCTCCTTGGCAGACCTTGGATCCATGCGGCAGGAGCTGTGCCTTCCACTCTTCACCAGATGGTGAAGTTTGAGTACGAAGACCGAGAGATCGTGGTCCATGGGGAAGATGAGCATGCTATCTATCGGGACCCATCCATCCCATATCTTGAACCGAGAGAAGGGAGCGAACATACGGTCTATCAAGCTTTCGAGATTGTACTGACAGAGCAGTACGAAGAGGGAATACCCTGCCCCCAGCTTTTCTTGTCTAACGCCTCGGTTATGGTGGACAAAGAGATGATCCAGCACGGATTTAGGCCAGGGAAGGGGCTTGGACGAACCCTTCAGGGAATAACAGAACCCATTACCTTGCCAGTCACCAAGAAACCTTTTGGACTAGGTTTCAAACCTACTTCAGCAGACGAAGAGTGGGCAAAGAAAAGAAAAAACGAGGGTTGGAAGTTACCTCGACCACTGCCAGATTTATATGCAACTTTCATCAGGCCAAGGTATGCCGAAGAAGAAGATGATGAGGTCTTCACAGCTGAGGAAATCGAGGATATATGTGGAGCGATGATAGAGATGCTCTACGAGATCCACATGGTTCAATCAGGTGAAGGCACAAGCATTGCTGAGATGATGTACATGGGGCCGAACGCCAAACTTCAAAACTGGGAGGCTACGCCATTCCCGACTAGACGGAAGTCCGGGTAGACCTGTCCTGCCACCTTTCCTGTGTCACAAGTTATCTCCAGGACATAACTTGAACGTTTTCTTTTTTTCAATTGTTGTTTTGAATTCTTAAGTTGTAAACATTGTTGTCTTCCAACTTTCCAAAGAAAAATAAAAAAAATCATCATTGCTTTCCCATTCTTTCTTTTGTTCTGATTTTTGTTATTTTTCCTTTTATCTTTCTTTTCAGTCATAATAATGCGGCTTTAAATATGACATGCTTGCGGACTTCACGCCCAGATCACAATGAGCTATTTAACTGCGAATTAATGAACCCAGAACCAGAATATGATGCGGAAGAAGCTTTTAGGGAGATAAACCGAGAGTTGGAATATTTCGAGAATAAACCTAAGCCAAATCTGAATGACACTGAACCGGTAAATTTAGGAACCCCGGAAGAAATCCGGGAGACCAAGATAAGCATTCACACGGACAAGAAAACGCGAGAGGCGATAATTCAACTTCTTTTTGAATTTAAAGACGTGTTTGCTTGGTCATATGATGACATGCCGGGACTAGGTGTTGATCTAGTGGTTCATAAATTGCCGATTCATCCTGATTGTCCTCCAGTTCAACAAAAGCAACGAAAGTTCAAAACTGAGGTCAGTGACAAGATTAAAGAGGAGATCACCAAACAACTGAAAACGGGAGTGATTCGGGTAGTCCAATATACAACATGGTTGGCGAATGTGGTTCCAGTACCAAAAAAGGACGGGAAAACTCGGGTATGTGTAGATTACCGAGATCTGAACAGAGCAAGTCCTAAAGATAATTTCCCGCTGCCCAACATCCACATCCTCGTTGATAATTGTGCCAAACACGAGATACAGTCTTTTGTAGATTGTTACGCTGGGTATCATCAGGTATTGATGGATGAAGAGGACGCCGAGAAAACTGCCTTCACCACGCCTTGGGGCACCTACTGTTACCGGGTCATGCCATTTGGTTTGAAGAATGCTGGGGCTACTTACATGAGGGCCATGACTGCCATTTTCCATGACATGATGCATCAGGAAATAGAGGTGTACGTGGACGACGTGATAGTCAAGTCCAGGACGCAGGATAATCACATCCAAGACTTGAGGAAATTCTTCGAGAGATTAAGGAAGTATGACTTGAAGCTGAACCCAGCCAAATGCGCTTTCGGAGTTCCGTCGGGCAAACTTTTGGGCTTCATCGTAAGCAGGAGAGGTATCGAGCTAGATCCAACTAAGATAAAATCCATCAGAGATCTGCCTCCCCCGAGAACAAAGAAAGACGTGATGAGTCTGTTGGGCAGGTTGAACTACATCAGTCGGTTTATTGCCCAGCTGACAAGCACGTGTGAGCCCATATTCAAGCTGTTAAGGAAAGATGCGGCGATTAAATGGACAACTGAGTGTCAAGAAGCCTTTGATAAAGTCAAAGAATACCTTTCGAATCCCCCGGTCTTGGTCCCTCCAGAACCGGGAAGGCCACTTTTCTTGTATCTGACAGTCTTGGAGAACTCTTTCGGTTGCGTCCTCGGGCAACACGACGTAACCGGAAAGAAGGAGCAAGCAATCTACTACTTGAGCAAGAAATTCACCGGCTACGAGGCCAAATACACTCTGCTGGAAAGGACATGCTGCGCTCTCACGTGGGTTGCTCAAAAGCTGAGACATTATCTCCAAGCCCACACTACGTTCCTCATAAGCAGGTTGGATCCTTTGAAGTATATATTTCAGAAACCAATGCCTACTGGGAGACTGGCTAAATGGCAAATCTTGCTTACGGAATTCGACATAGTCTATGTCACTCGCACAGCAATGAAAGCCCAGGCGCTAGCAGATCATTTGGCCGAAAATCTGGTCGATGAGGAATACCAGCCATTGGATACCTACTTTCCAGATGAAGAGGTAAATACTGTAGAAGTAGTCTCAGAGGACGCTCATGTTTGGAAGATGTTCTTTGATGGAGCCGTGAACGCCAAAGGTGTAGGGATTGGGGCAATTTTAATCTCGCCTTCTGGTCAGCATTATCCCGCCACAGCTAGACTTCGTTTCTTTTGCACGAATAATATAGCTGAGTATGAAGCCTGCATCATGGGCATGCATATGGCAATCGATCAGGATGTCAAAGACTTACTGATTATGGGAGATTCTGACCTGATTATCCGGCAAGCCCAAGGCGAATGGGAAACTCGGGATGTCAAACTTATCCCTTACCGACAGCATGTGGAGGACCTCAGCAAGCGCTTTACATCAATAGAGTTCAGGTATATCCCGAGGTGTCACAATGAACTGGCAGATGCACTTGCTACTTTGGCTTCAATGCTACCCTACCCGGGCAACGCCCACGTCGATCCTTTGGAAATCCAAATCAAGGAAAGACACGGTTACTGCAATGTAATCGAGGCGGGATCAAATACGCAGCCTTGGTACCATGACATCAAGAGGTTCCTGAAGACACAAGAATACCCCGAGCACGCTACTGGAGATCAAAAGAGGACCATTAGGCGACATGCAAGTGGTCGATATCGAGGAGGCAAGAAAGATCATGCACGAAGTACACGCAGGTGTGTGCGGACCTCACATGAACGGTTATGTCTTAGCAAAGAAAATCCTTCGAGCAGGTTATTACTGGATGACCATGGAAAAGGATTGCTTTAGCTTCGTTCGGAAGTGTCATCAGTGTCAGGTGCACGGTGATTTGATTCATGCACCTCCCACGGAGCTGCATCCCATGTCTGCACCTTGGCCATTTGTCGCCTGGGGCATGGACGTCATTGGACCAATCGAACCAAAGGCTTCGAATGGACACAGGTTTATACTGGTTGCCATCGATTACTTCACAAAATGGGTAGAAGCTGTCACTCTCAAGTCGGTCACTAAAAAAGCTGTAGTGGATTTTGTACACTCAAATCTTATCTGTCGTTTCGGTATTCCTGCGACTATCATTACAGATAACGCAGCAAACTTGAACAGTCACTTGATGGGAGATGTATGCGAGCAATTCAAGATAACGCATAGGAATTCTACTCCTTATCGGCCGAAAGCCAATGGTGCTGTGGAAGCGGCAAACAAAAACATCAAGAAGATTTTGAGGAAAACGATCCAAAGTTCCCGACAGTGGCATGAGCAGTTACCATTTGCATTGTTGGGGTATCACACTACGGTACGCACATCAGTAGGAGCGACTCCTTATCTTTTGGTTTATGGGACCGAGGCTGTAATACCGGCAGAGGTAGAAATTCCTTCGCTTCGAATCATTGTCGAAGCAGAAATCGAAGACAGCGAGTGGGTCAAGACTCGGTTAGAGCAATTGACTTTGATTGATGAAAAGCGAATGGCCGCAGTCTGTCACGGACAGTTATACCAACGAAGGATGGCCCGTGCTTACAACAAGAAAGTCCGACCCAGGAATTTCGAAGTAGGTCAGCTGGTACTGAGGCGTATTCTGCCGCATCATGAGGAAGCAAAAGGGAAGTTTGCTCCAAATTGGAAAGGCCCATACATCATAAGGAAGATATTGCCGAGAGGAGCATTGTATTTAGGTGATATCGAAGGAAATGACCCCGACACAGCAGTAAATGCGGATGCAGTCAAGAGATACTACGTCTGAATTATACTCCAGTAGTCTTGACACATTGGAAATGATGAAGGTTTTATTCCCCACTACTCCCCAAACACTGTCCAATTCTCTCTACAAACCTTTGAGCCGCTTACAAAAAAAAAAAAAAGAGAACAAAACATTGATTGAGGTCTGAACTACATTTGACTTGATTCCGAAAGGATACGTAGGCAGCCTCTCCCTGAGGTTCAGTCACACCAACAATAAAATCCCATTCACCCTGAAATTGAAACCGGGGCACGTCGAGCAGTTTAGAAGTTAGTATCATCTACCTCTCTTTACCAAGCACAAGCCTTCAATTACCAAAGATATTGGGAAACCAATAAGCGTCACAAGTGGAGACCGGCACACTCTGAATTGAGAGAGATAAAATGAGAGAGTCTCGTCGGTGAAAACCTTCGGGCACCACGAGGCGACGGGAGTAGAGAAACCAAAATGAGAGAGCTTGTTTAGTAAAAACTCACAAAGAGTGCTATCAAGCGATGACAGGAAGAGAAATGAGAGAGGTCAGCCGGCGAAAACCCGCAAAGGGCGCTGTTGGCCGAAAAGAATGACTCCACCCCAAGGAGGTCTCGGCAAAGCTCCACCGGTTTGGAATCACAGATCCGTTCTGGTTCAGGGAAATGCAAGTCTATGGAAGGTCAGGCGTCCAGTCCAAAGAGCATGTCATGTCCTTAAAGCTAGCATTATCTTCCTCAGATAAGTCTTTCTCGTCCCGAAGGGAGCACTCCTTTTCTGAAATTCGTTTTATCTTTTCTTTGTTTTTCTTCGAATCTCTTTTATGTTTAAGCCCAAGTTCTAGATGTACCGGAAAGGACATGTGGCAGGTTTGGTTGCACGGAATTCCGTTTCATGAAGGAAAACGCCTCATTTCGTTGGTACGATTGCCCAAGCCTGATGAATCATGATGTTTGATGGTGTTTAAAGTAAAGAGGAAAGAGAGAAATCTCCCCCAGCAAGTCCGCCTTCGGACGAATCCCCACAGAGTCTCCCTCTGTACAAATCCCCACAGAGTCTCTCCTTGTACAATCTCCCACAGAGTCTCCCCAATAAAAAAAATGGAATCTCCCCAGCACATCCCCAGCGAGTCCCTTTGTAAAAATTCCCCAAAGATCTTACCCCAACAAATCCTAGAAAAACCGCTTTGAAACAAATATCCAGCATGCCCCATTGTACAAAAATCCACACAAAGAATCCACTTTGTAAATATTCCCCCACAGAGCTTCCTTTTGTACAAATCCCCACAGAATACCTCCAATAAAATCCCCGTTGAGAACCTCCAAGCAAAACGGGACACAAAAAAAGAGAGAAAAGAAAAAGAGCCTTACGAGGCAAATCATCACAGAATCTGGAAATACAAAGCCTGAGAAGTCAAAAGAGTTTCGCCATTTGAATCAAATCAATGGCAGGATTTCGCAACAGGAATGAGGACGCAACAAAGCAACTGGGAACGACCAAGGTCACCGAACCGACCATCATTTCCAAACTAACAATTGTTCTTTGTCTGAAAAGTTGAAACAGGTATAATCCAAGACAACCGTGCAAGAAGCAGGTGTCGCCCAAAGAAGAAGGTACACGGGTACAAGAAGTACTTTGGCAATGATGAATTCACTCGAAATGTAAGTTTCCACGAAACTCCCTTTTATCTTCTACTAAAACAAGAAAATTCAAAAAAAGAGATCGTTTAGTATTCTCGAACTTTGTCCCCAGCCAGTCAGCATTAGGGTTTTAAAACCCTAAACTGAACTTTTTTCCTTTCAGCCAGCATTAGGGTTTTAAACCCTAAACTGAGCTTTTCCATGCAGTCAGCATTAGGGTTTTAAACCCTAAACTGACCATTTTTCCTTTAATCAGCATTAGAGTTTTAAACCCTAAACTGAACTTTTTTCCTTTCAGCCAGCATTAGGGTTTTAAACCCTAAACTGAGCTTTTCCATGCAGTCAGCATTAGGGTTTTAAACCCTAATCTGACCCTCTTCCTTTAGTCAGCATTAGGGTTTTAAACCCTAAACTGAATTTTTCCTTTAGTCAGCATTAGGGTTTTAAACACTGAACTGAACTTTTTCCGTTCAGCCAGCATTAGGGTTTTAAACCCTAAACTGAGCTTTTCCTTCCAGTCAGCATTAGGGTTTTAAACCCTAAACTGAATTTTTCCATTCAGCCAGCATTAGGGTTTTAAACCCTAAACTGAGCTTTTCCTTTCAGCCAGCATTAGGGTTTTAAACCCTAAACTGAGCTTTTCCTTTCAGGCAGCATTAGGGTTTTAAACCCTAAACTGAGCTTTTCCTTTCAGCCAGCATTAGGGTTTTAAACCCTAAACTGAGCTTTTCCATGCAATCAGCGTTAGGGTTTTAAACCCTAAATTGAACTTTTTCCTTTAGTCAGCATTAGGGTTTTAAACCCTAAACTGAATTTTCCATTCAGCCAGCATTAGGGTTTTAAACCCTAAACTGAGCTTTTTCATGTAATCAACATTAGGGTTTTAAAACCTTAAACTGAATTTTTCCTTTAGTCAGCATTAGGGTTTTAAACCCTAAACTGAACTTTTTTCATTCAGCCAGCATTAGGGTTTTAAACCCTAAGCTGAGCTTTTCCATTCGGCCAGCATTAGGGTTTTAAATCCTAAACTGAGCTTTTCCCTTCAGCCAGCATTAGGGTTTTAAACCCTAAACTAAGCTTTTCCATGCAATCAGCATTAGGGTTTTAAACCCTAAACTGAATTTTTCCTTTAGTCAGCATTAGGGTTTTAAACCCTAAACTGAACTTTTTCCATGCAGCCAGCATTAGGGTTTTAAACCCTAAACTGAGCTTTTCCATGCAATCAGCATTAGGGTTTTAAACCCTAAACTGAATTTTTTCCATTCAGTCAGCATTAGGGTTTTAAACCCTAAACTAAGCTTCTCCTTTCAGCCAGCATTAGGGTTTTAAATCCTAAACTGAGCTTTTCCTTTCAGCCAACATTAGGGTTTTAAACCCTAAACTGAGCTTTTCCATGCAATCAGCATTAGGGTTTTAAACCCTAAACTGAATTTTTCCTTTAGTCAGCATTAGGGTTTTAAACCCTAAACTGAACTTTTTTCCTTTCAGCCAGCATTAGGGTTTTAAACCCTAAACTGAGCTTTTCCATGCAATCAGCATTAGGGTTTTAAACCCCAAACTGAATTTTTCCTTTAGTCAGCATTAGGGTTTTAAACCCTAAACTGAACTTCTCCCCAGCTAGTCGGTATTAGGGCTCCAACCCTGAACTGAGCATTTTTTATCTTCCTTCATCAATTTTATGAACTTCCTGGCGAATAATTCACGAAATTTTCCTAGTAAAACTGGGGCAGAAAATTTCGTTCGTTTGTTTGTTTTTTTTCTCCCGCAGGTCTAACCTCGAGCCACACAGATCGAAATGACCCACGAGATGAGTCTCAACTCAGAATCAAAGAAGAAAAAGACAAAAAGAAGATATCCCGAGATATCAGGGTGAATGGAAGGCGGATCGACTCCAACATTTGATTAAGGTCCTGAACTCTGCCAGTCGCGTTTTACTCAGTATCCCAAAGATTGAACAAGTCGCCGCGACTCGCAAGCATCAAGATTCGGATCAAAGTCTCCAAGCACAATCAGCTAAGACCCAAGATCAAGTCGCAAAAGAATCATAGATAGGAATCTTGTAACTCGCAGTTGACATGTATATAAGTAGTTAGTTCAGTTCCAATTTTCCTTTGGTTGTAATAAGGCGGTCAGTGACGCAACAGTGACAACAGCAACAGCAGTAACAGCAAGCATTGCAATCCCATGGTAGTCCCAGCTACCAAAATTTTCCCGAACTACATTGACCTGATTCCTGTTTAGCCCAGGATATGTAGGAAATCTTTGAAGCAAGATTCGGTCAGATCTTTCAAAAACATGCTTCACACGGAGTAGTCCATAGGCCAAAATCGCTCATACACGCTCACTTTATCTTTGCACGAAAACTCTTCGTGTTTCCGAACAAAGAAGGGCAGCTGTGAGCACGTGATTTTTGTTTCGCACGACAATCGCTCCAAAAGAAATAAAAAAATAATAACAATTGGTCCTGCTGTACAATTTTTGGATTTTTACATGGCACTTTGTTAATTATTTATGATTTTTTTTTGCCCATTTTATTTTATTAAAACAAAATACAAAAAATATATGTGTCATGCATAATTTGAATCGTAATCCGGTTGTTAAATAGAAAATCATAAATAAGCATCTTTGTCCGTGATTTTGTTTTTGTTTGATTTTACCTGTTTTAAAATATTTTAATGTGTGTGCAAATAATTGTATTAAGTGTTTAATTAATTTTAATTTGATTTACTTAGGTTTTGTTTTTAAAAAATAAAGAAGAAAATAAAATAATAATAATAATAAAAAAAATCTTTTTTCGGACTTGGGCCAATTTGTAAATTGGCCCAAACGAACTCAGCCCAAACCCCATGTAAACCCGGTCCAGACCAGCTGGCCTCAGGGGGGTTCCAAACGACACCGTTTTAATCCAGTCCGATCTGGGCCGTTGATCTCAAATTGATCAACGGCCAAGATCAATTCCCCATAACCCACTGAGGAACCCGACCCGTTTCCACCCGGACCGACCCAAACCCCTTTAGGACGAAACGACACAGTTTCCCCATCAGATGAAAGATCTGGGACTTCCATCTTGCCTCATCCAACGGCCGAGATCAACCCACCCATCCCATATATAACCTTCCAACCATACCCTACCCCCTATCCAATACCCCAGCTTCCGTCTTCATCTCCTTCCCCACGAAACCCTAGCCGCCCCCTATCCCTCGCCGTTAATCCCGGCGGCATGAACGTCGATGACCTTCACCTTAACACCCTAAAACCACCTTGACACCCTGAACATGGATCTGTAGTCCGTTTAGTTCGAATCATCCTCTAGGTCCTCGAATCTTCATTTGAAGATTCGAGCAAAACTTGACTTACACCGTTTAACCCCAGTTTCACACCAGACACTCCCCAGACCCCCTCGTGACCAAACCATGCTTGGTTTGGTCCGAATCTGACCAGGGAAGCATGAATCCCAGATCTTTTTGGAACCATAGGGTTCCTCGTCGATGGTCCGTGTCTTGTTCAAGCCGAAGAGATTAAGGTCTAATGGACCTTAATCGAAGTGTTTCTCATCTGAGAAACACTTCGATTAAAGTCCGTTCAGCCTTAAGAAAGGTCTGTTCGAGTCCAAGCTAGGGTCTTTTGATTTTTCGGATTTTAAGGTGAGTTTTGCTTTCTTTTCTTTATTTGTTTTAGTCCATGTGATTGTTCTAAAGGCTGTTCATGTTTCGTGAAATCTGTGTTTTGAGTTTGATCAACTGTGTCCTATCCACCTTGCCTGAACCTTTGTTGTTTGATTGAGTTTCTTCTTCTACTTGTTCTGATAATGTGTATGTATGTATTTGTTGTGCAATTAGTTGAATTTCAAATTTGAACTGATTAACTGATTCCTCGGATACAATTCTGTTTAGTCAATACAATTCGAATCATGTGTCTTATACTGTTAAATGCCTGATTTTGGTTTCGATTGTATGTGTTATAACTAATATAGTCGAGTCGACATGTGTCGTCAATTAGTTTCAACTGTCTGAACAAAAATAAATCGATTTGCTTCTGTTAAACATTGCCTGAATCAATTAAGAACTAAGTTTAGTTACTTATAGTTGCTAATGTGATTTCAGAAACCTAAGGTTTGGTCTGTAATTGCAATCTGAATTGATGGCATGTGCACTTGTGCACAACATGTGCATAAAGGCCCTTTTTGAATTAAAATAGTTTGACAGCATGTTTGTCAGATTATATTCCTGCTGCCCATGTTTGCTTTTAGTAAATAAAATGGGAAAGAGGACTGTCAGGGAATGTCATGGGAGGGTTTTATTTTTAAGTAATTAAGTGGAAAAAGAAAACAGATCACATGGGAGGTTTGTATACTTAAAGGTTTAAGTGGAAACTGAAAAAGGGAGAGCACATGGGAGGGTGTTTGGGTGATTGATGAACAGGCTGTTAAGGGCAGACTTTAGGCTTATAAAAGGAAGAACTTCCATCAGTTTAAAGCGAGAGACATAAGAGAACAGAGAGAATATAGATTTGAGAGGAGAGAGCTGAAATACATACATATTAATACACACAGAACATACAGGAGACAGACACAGGGAGATTTTCGATAATAACACAAGACAGAGAAGTAAAACAAGGAAGGTATAAACATTGAGGGACTGGTTCTGGATTTTAAAATACACAGACAGAGAGAGATTGATAGGGATAGAAAGAGAGCAAGAAATAAAAAACAGACAGGAAATCAGAAACTTTGGTTTTGTTTGAAGTTCATCTGCTGTCAATCTGTTAGGTAGTATTGTTTCTTCTAAGTTTCAGTCGAGATTACTGGTAGTGTTTGTTGCATTGGTTTATCTCGGAATTGGATTGTCTGGAGTTCTATTTCTACTACACTGTGTGCTGCCATCATTTGGCCTTTTCCCTCGTCTATAATTGTATCTTGCACTGGAATTTGTCCTGCTGCTATTTATCTGCTACTGCTGCTGTTTCGTTTGCACTGCTGCTCAACTGACTCTCCTGCTTTCTTCATTGTAAGCATCTCCCAGGTACACATTTCAAGTCCCATATTGGTGTAACCGAAACAGTTTGAAAGCATGAAATGAAAAAGGTTGAGGAAATTCAAAGTTATTTGTTGTAATATTCATGGTATATTAATGGGCCTGTGTAGTTGTTAGTTTACAATTCAATAGTACGAAAGTGTATGTTAACTAACACTCATCTGAGCTTAGTCCTTCATGTTTTAGTTTGTAGTTGTTTGTTAATACGGGGTATGGATACTCCAAACTTATACTATGCTGCCTTGTTTTATTTTAGTCCTTTTGCTGGGTCTCGTTAGGCAGTACATAAGATCACATTCAAATCCCATTAGTAACAACGCCTAGTAGTTAATTCCTTTAATCTTGCCTAAATAAGTTTAGCTAAATTCAACTCAAGAAATGTTTGGAGTAGTTGTAGCGTTTCACCAGCTTGTATGTCATTTTCATTAAAATTGAAGGCAGGTTCCACGAGATACTGCATTCTTCATCTTGCAAACAATTCACCAAATGAATCAAATGATTGACAGGAAATCCGGATTTGGTTAAGTAATTTAGCACGTACCTTTTCCCTTTTTATTTTAGAGACAAACATAATAGAAAATGTAGCCACTTTAGGATATCTCTTTTAAATAATGAGATGAGCCCCGTTAGAAGAAAGATACACATTGCGGGGCCCGCAATAAATAAACATTTAGAATTTGGAGATGGGCGGTATAGTGAATTTCCTTGCCTTCTCCAAAGATAACAACACGTTAGACTCTTTAGGCGCGACTTAATTAAATTACCTTCTTAAACACGGGTGCACATTGATGTGACCCAAATCCAAGTCTCAACGGAGTCAAAATGTGTTGACGACCACGGGTGCATTGATTGTGACGTGGCTCGAGATGCATTTTTCACGACGTTGCAATTCTATAAATGAGTGATAATAATAAAAGCGGTTTAAACTTAATAAAAGCACGTAAGTCATAACATGTATTTAAATCAGATATTTAGCCATTATAACAATTTAAGCGACCGTGCTAGAACCACGGGATTCGAGGGTGCCTAACACCTTCCCTCGGGTCAACAGAATTCCTTACTTAGAATTTCTGGTTCGTAGACTTCATTTGGAAAGTCGAATATTTTCCTCGATTTGGGATTCAAGATAAACCGGTGACTTGGGACACCAAAAGCCAAACCTTTCCCAAGTGGCGACTCTGAATTAAATAAATAATCTCATTTCGAATATTGTCACTTAAATTGGAAAAACTCCACCCGCGCATTTAACCCTTCGGGGGCGGGCGCGCAAAAAGGAGGTGTGACAGCTCTATTTTTACAAATCTCACATAGATGAAGATCTTCTTCTCTAATATAATTGAAATTATTCATATGGTAATAAATTATTTTAACTTAAAAGAACTCCCAAAATGCCAGAAATTTCCTTTTTTTTGGTAGCATTGGAGAGTAGGTCCATCCTTATCTATAGTAATTAAATGAGGACAGTGATCTTCCAAAAGGGAAAGAGAGATTTTTTGGAATTGTCTATTAACAGATAGGCACTATGGCTTCTAGTTAAATTTCCACCATACCTATGTATCAATTGAGTCAAAATGGCTTTATCTTCTTCTTCCCTTAAAACCAGCCAAAATTTCACAAAAATCTTTGAGTTCCAAAGGTCACGGCAATTGTTCATAGGGACAAACATCTTTTTGCGAAAATGCATGTCTTTTTACCCCTTAAATTATGAAACTGAATGAAGCCAAAAACTTATCATGTGTAAATTCTATTTCTTTTGTCAAAATTAGTAACTATTGTCCTTTCTTTACTTCGTCATGATTTTGAAAAATTTATAAGTTTCACATTGTCATTTTGCAAATGTCACTGCCGTATAATGTCAAAGCATATCATGTTCACATTTTGCTATGTGTAACTCAAAACTAAAGTTAGTAATGACATTTCATGTTTTGTTCATTCTTCCAACGTGAACCACCCACACCTGCATTTACTACCACTATCCAACACACAACCAACCATTTTTTAGCTTATTTCTCCTTCTTTTATGAATTCATTTCTACACAAAAATCAAAGGCCAATTTTTTTTTTTAATCTGGTGTTCGGTAACTATATTAGGGCCCGTTTGAATCTGAACATGCATAGAGAAGTCCCACACTGGGGGGCATATTGTTTCTTAACAAAATCGACCCCGTACTCGGGGCTCAAATCCAAAATATATTTGATTAAAAATGAAAGAGTACTACCACTCAATCACAATCCTTATTGATCAAAGGTCGATTTATTTAACAACCTAATTGTGACACTCCCAAACACTTCTTATTATAAAGAAAAGCGCGCTTCTCACATCTTCTTAATCCGTCATTTTCAAAGAAAAGAAACTGTCCCATTGTTTAGAACTACTTGTAGTAGAACAAGAGGTTGCAAACCTCGGCGTTGGAAATGAAAGGAAAATAAAAAAGATGATTCGTTTGAAATACATATTAGGATTTATAAAATTAAGTGATGAGAAATACATATATATCTCCTTTATAAAATTGTTTTTTCGCAATTAATAATGTCTACTAGGGGTGTACATAAGTGGGGTTGATTCAGATTTTGTAATTATCAAACCAAACCAATTGTGTCGGGTTATTAAATTTAAAGACCAAACAAATAAAACTTCAATCTCGAATTTTCGGATTATTCGGGTTTTTTTCGGTAAAATCTTCGTAGCACAAAACATATAACTCGTGCTCAAAATATTTCTTTAATCCTAGTAAAATACAACTATATAAGGTATTTTTCAAGAAAATAATACAAAATATGAGATGTGTCATGGCATTATTCTAAAATATTCAACAATAAAGATAATAAAATTATGTAATATAAATATTGTTAATTAAAAGCCATAATACATAATCTAAAAGTACTAAGTCATGCTAAAATAAGTACACTAATAAGGGAGTATTAAGTTCATGACTAAACGCTAAAGAAAAATAAAAATAGGTTATGCATTTTTGTCTAAATTATTGTAAAATATAAAATAGATATTCAATACATTGGCGTTCGTAGTATTGAATTGAATGTCTTTTGTTAGCATTGGTATTGATTTGATTTTGGTTTGAGCTTTTGTTAGCATTATATAAGTTACTAATATTAATGGTCATAAAAAAACTTATTGGAACATTCAAAAAATTTAAGTCCAATCTTGAAATAATATCTTAAAGGTAATTTTATGAAAAAGTTTAAGAAATATTTATAAATTACATCACAATAAGCAATTTATATATTAAATATATCTAAAATTTCTATATATGTAATGCCTGGTTGGTTTGGTTTCAGTTTGACTTTCTTTAGTTAAAACCAAACCAAACCAATTATGATCGGATTTTTTTTTCCAACACCAAACCAAACCATAATCGATTTTTTTCTCGGTTTGACTCGGATTATCGGGTTGATGCGATTTGTCGGTTTCCTTTGTACACCCCTAATATCTACATTTTAAAGTTGTTGTCATGTGACCAGGAGGTCACGGGTTCAAGCCGCGGAAAACAGTCTCTTGCAGAAATATAAAATAAGGCTGTATACAATAGACCCTTGTGGTCTGATCCTTCCACAAATCTCACGCATAGCAAAAATTTAGTGCACCATACTGCCTTTTAATAATATAATGTACATTAAAAAGTGTGATCAAACGTTAGGACAGAGGACTCTGGCATTCATTACCTAACGGTGTAATATGATTTGGTCATTAATCTAGATGGAGCTTGTGAAATCCTATATTGCAATCTAACATCAAAATATGTAGTGAGGATGATATTTACATAGTTGTAAGGAGAGCAAATAGTAGTACTCCCTCCGCTCCAAAATAAGTAATTTTTTTAGATGTTTTCACACAGATTAAGAAATCCATCTTTTAACATTAATTAGCAGTAAAATTGATCATATTAACCTTTACTAGCTCTTCATATAAACACTTCTAACACATACTCCAACACTATTTACTCCAAGGGTAATGTAGGAAAAAAATAATTAATTCATTCGGAATTCCAAAAAAAAAACCCACTTATTTTGGACCGCAGGGAATAATACTTCACTATTTAATTACAGTTATACAAAAGCACAAGAAAGTGATCAAAACTAAATGTTTCATTCAATTACGTATATTCTTGATTTGCATGAGAATCATAAAAGCAAAAGAATGAAGTACCCAAAAAGAGTTATAGTATATTAATTGTGTGAATGCGAAACAGAACCATTTGAGAAGGACATCACTCTCACCCTGCATTAGAGGGAAGCTACAATATTTATGGTCCTGCACAAAAAGACACCTATAGTTCAATTAATAGAGCTAGCTGCTATAAATTTTGAGTACGTTACACAATAGCTTAGTATTTTGAAACAATTTTATTTTCCTGATTTTAGTATCTTTATGTACCGATTATCTGAGACAAACAAGAGTAACATCCATATACATATATATATATATATATATATATATATATATATATATATATATATATATATATATATATATGTGTGTATTCCACAAGGGGTTGACATGTGGTGGAATGGGTTGGTAGCCCTTCACTCTTAATCATAAGTCGAGAATTCAAGCCCTAAGAATAAACAATTTCTTGATACGAAGCGTTTTATTCCCATTAGTGAACCTACTTGGCACAAATCACCGCATAAGTCGAGCTAGTTGGTTTCAAAGTTCAAATACATGAGGGTTAAACCAAACAGAACATTCATATATAGGTGTATCATTTTGCAATTCTTTCAAACAAACAAGAGTTGACGTTATAGATGAAAGTATCGGGAGGTGAGCTTTGGACCAACTGTAAAATTGTTTTCGTATGATTTATAGGTCACAAGTTCGAGCCATAGAAACAACTATTAATACTTGCATTATGTTTAGCTTTTTATATCATTACCGCTTAGATGCGATCCTTTCTCGGTTCGTATGTAAAAGAGAATTGTTTTATACACAAGGCTGGCCTATACATGAAAGTATATATTCACCTCTTTCTTTTTGTTATGAATTTACACAACTTCCAAAAAAATGAATAAATAAATAAATAAATAAAAGGCTATATAGATTGGTATGGTCATTCTCAACATTAAAGAAGGTGTTAGTACTAGCCAACAGAGTAGTAGGTGTTTTGGTGGTGACATTGATTATTATATTAACTTCCTCATCTGCCCTGCATTAAATTTCATAGGCAGAGATCAGAGATGGATACATCATTCTACATACACAGAAGCAAAAGAAGAAAAAAGGGAAATCAAGGCAGATTAAAGGGAGAGTAGGGCATGTGAAAGTAATAAATGAGACAATGGGGATTGTGGGAAATTAGATCCAGCAGTCATTGTGGCTATGTTTGTAATGTGGTCCCTCTTGATTTATAGGAGGTGCTGACCACTTTCAGATGATCACGGGTATGTCTTCTCCTAATTCTAGTTTTCCGTCGATCCAATTAATTTGAATTCAGCAGCCCCGTTGAGAGAGTAAAACTGTGAAAATAGTATGGGCTAGCCAGTTTTTGGACTGGTAATTGAAAAATAGCCAGCGTTCGCAAAGTTATTGAAAAATAGCTATTATTTTGCTGCAACACGGATAGTTCCAACATAATATACTAGAGATTGATGCACCTGTATATGGACTTCCAGCATATTATGTTGGAACTCCAGTACACGGAAAGTTCCAACATAATATACCGGAGATTGGAGCACCTGTGTATGGACCAGCATGAATTTCACATGTAAAAAATTCGAACTCCAGTATATTATGCTGGAATATTTTCCGGATTTTGAACAGTATTTTCGTTCAGATTTATCTTAAATTTCGATTACTTTGGTTAAGGCCGGCATCATAAGGGTACGGTGATAGCTTTACTATGTCTTTCGAATTTGAATGTTAATGACTATTGAGCCAAGCAATGTGTAACCAGGGTACGAGCTTGCATTCAATCCTTCACTTTCCATGTCCTTTATACAATAGTTTTGCCTTTTGTCTTCTTTTTGCCATTTCATGTTAATTTTCATTGACATTTCCTGCTTTAACGCCCTGATATCTAATTGAATGAACTAGCTGAGTAAGATTAAATTATCAGCTCTATTACATTTAAAAAACTCTAGTAGGCAATGTCTACATCTTACTCTACACTGAAAGCAGAAGCCAAGCCCCAGGTTTGTGGGACAAATGTGAATCCTTGATTGATATATACACCAAGTATCTAGTTCGCCGAGAGCAATGTTTGCTTATTAGCTAATACTAGTTAACACTATAAAAAAAGAGGAACAAACACTTTTTAAAGTTAGAAATGAACCAAATGCGCAACACGCTTTGTTACTGTGACAAGTTACTGCACTTGTTCATTATCTGAATTGTAATCTCCATTCCACCAAGATACAACCAAAGGTTTTACATTTACAGGAACTCTCAAAGTTAATTTTTCGTCTGATTTGCTAAAGGATACTTCAGGAGACACAAAAAACATATGCATTCCCACTTCCTCAATACATAAGTCTTCAAAACTGACTATATGGTAGTAGTACAATGGACAGATAACTCTCCAGTCTAAGTTTACTCTGAATCAGATGAGTCGGGATTTGCACTCTGCCTGACACTCTTAGATGGAGCTTTGGATTTAAGTTTCGATGATTCACCCTCAAAAATGATAACTTCAGCTTTAGCTAACCTCTCTTCCAGTTCCTCTGTGCTAAACTCATCTGTGTGACCAAGCTCATCGAATCCAACCTAGTGCCAGTGAAGTAAAATCATGGCACATTTTCATTAAAGGATGCTAGCAAAATGACGGCTGAAAAAATAACTAATAGAACATGAGTAGTTCATGTTATCTGAACCTAAACATACCACGTAATCCTCCACTTTAGCATGCTTTACGAGGGCAAGGGTGGGAAGAACAACAATTCTGAGTTTCTCAGCTAAGTATGGACTTTTCTCAGCATGGATTTTCACAAAACGTGTCTCTATATGCTGTTTTGCCAGTATGCTCAAATGCTTGTCCATCACCTGCAATGAAGCTGCATGTATTATTGTTACCTAAACCTAATTCTCAGGGTGAAAAAAACATAAACTTAGCTGAGCTTCTTCTTTTCTTTGTTTTCCGAAAATAAGAGCCCTATATAAAACATCTCACTTTATATGCAAAAGTAGAAACCCTTTCAGAAAGTACTGATACTCATTGATGTTGAGCAGATATGAGCTAGTACTTATTGTTGAATCAGCCAAGGAAAGATTCAATATGATCTTCGACTCGTGGGGGTAAGGAAAAAAGGAACATTTAACCAACTAGCTTACTGTAATTACTGCAATATATCATCAGAAGTTATCCAATAATGCCATTCTGCAGATCATGCTAGCTGTATGTTAAATCCTCAAATATACTATAGACCGTGACATTGAGTCATGCATGAACTTAATATATCAGTCCCTTATTGTGGGGAAATAGTGAACGTTAGATCTTATCGGCCCTATTTCCATCAAAGGATGTCACAAAACCTAATCAGTAAGCTAGTTTAAAGATAAAGAAATGAACAAAAAGGAAACTTAGACACTCATAATTGAATCCTGAAATACCACTTTGCATGAAAAGAGGAGTAACTCTGTCATCATTTGAATATAGTTAGCAGTGACGTCCTCTATTGCAGTGATTGAAGGTAAAAGTCACATGTCAAGTGTAAAGGAAGCAAAATTCAACTGCTGTATACTTCATATAAGCAACATGAAATGTGGTCCCATCCTTCTGTTTTAGAACTTTGCCACCAAAAACCACTTAACCACCACTAACCCCACGCCTAAAATATCTCTCTAGAAACAAACCCGAAGCAGAAACAAAGGCGGTAATTTATCAGGGCAAGATACGAACTGTCAATGAAGAAGCAAGATCATAATTGATTTTGATGACATTTTGAATGCAAGATGTAAGATATGGTTTACTAATTAATACTGAGAAAATTTACATGGTGATAACATAAAGAGGTTGCAGTTGCATCTGATTCTTCCTTTTCTCTTACCTGGGGATGGGTGGGGGGTTAAGTTTCTTTTGGTTAATTTTGTCTGAGAACAAATATTTTTCCCTTAAAAGTAGGCAACATGCTATATTAAACAAAAAGTGAGATAAATTATCCAAGCCTTTTCAATAATAATGACAAATGGAAAGAGATAACTATACAATCTTTTAGAGAAAACAAATACAGAGAATTTGGGGGGCCGAACACAAGCTAATACAAACGCACGACATGAATTTAGTATTACGCCCAACCTCTAAAAAATGTGTGAGAAGAGAGATCTAATTGTCATTAACACTTATGCCCAAGCTTTATGTCACCACAGAATCATTTAGTTGACAAACTCAAATTGCCGATCACAAAAGGACTCGTTTTTTTTAATAGTTAAATTACTTTCTTGTGCTTCAGTGCGGAAAACAATGTACAGTTGGAAGTATCTCAAAAAAGGACAAAAATATTGTGCTTCAAGATCAACAGGTAAACAACCTGGCCTTAGGTTCCGTCTTCCTCCGTTGCCAGTGTTCCACTACCCCAACCTAAAGAGTTTTAAACTGTTCTACATACATAGCTTTAAGGCTTCAAACACCAGCCAGAAATAGAGCTGGTTAACAAACCAAAAGGGTGAAGCATCTGTCTTTTCCAAGTGACAGTTACACACACAGCAGCCCTGTCCTAAACATTCCATACATATTCATATTCCTAATCTAAACTATATAGATATTTGCCAAAAAGAACACCAGTCATGGAGCAACTTAATCCAGAAAAATGCAATGCCCAGACAAGGATTTCTACAGAGAAGCACATGTTTAGGAGGCACCGTCCACGCCAATTTGAACAAGTACATGACCTTGATTCAAATACCACAGTGGGAACATTCTGCACTATCTTCACTCCCCCCCCCCCCAACCCACACACACACAACCAGTCAAATAATGTTGACCTGCTCATCGGTTTTGAGAACATACTCAATAGTTGACTAGATACTATGCAATTGCTACTCCAAGTGCGACCCAGAGGCTTTTTCTTGGACTTTTAGAAGGTCCACCGTCATGGGCTCCAGATGCACTTGATGCTGCTGTTCAACTAGTGGAACTTCTTCGAGCAGCTGAAGATTATGCTTCTGGCTTGCGGGTATGTTATAAAATTTCAAACAGAGTAGTTTGAACAAGCTCTTGGTGAGTGTTTGAATGTGTTGGCCATCTTTATCATTTACTCGGCTTTTCTTTTGAGGTTTCTATGTACAGTATGCTGACACTTTTGAACTATCATGATCTATTGGGCACACGATTGAACTGTTTACGATATGAATTGAGTGGTGTTACATCTTAAGCACTATGTGATGTTTCTATCAGCATCATTAATCTTCTACACATGTCACCATTCTAGTGCAGGTTTATACACTTCATCCAAATCTAGACTTTTCTTAGCTTCACTAACTTCCATAAAAATTACGGAGACAACTTCTGCAAAGGATTCTTGTTTTTCTAGGTTTACAAGAAGTGATAATTTTAAGTGAGCAAGACTTGATTCATATTATAGATCTAGATAGAGCTCAAGGAGGAAAGCAAGTCATGCACATGCAGTGAACTCCAACTAAGGAATACATCTGGACTAGTTTAAACGCAAAATGTCCAGCAGCATCAAGGAAAAAAAACTAGATATAACAAAAGAGGTAAAAAACACAAAAATAAACAGAAGTCTTCATTAGTGTGACAACATGGCAGATGCCTGCGATGCTTGGATGAATAATTATGAAGGAAATTGCACATTCATTAACCACAAGTAACTAGTGATTTCAGTTAATTTAGCCATCAAAGTAACTGAACTTAAACTCTCAGATAAAGATTTCCCAAAAAGGCGAGACATATATTCAAAGATAGGCCAGCTTCCCTTTATGCTAGATTCAAGCAATGAATATACAAATAGGTTCTGTTGATAAATCGTAAGATGGGATTAGAATTATGATAATCTTGCCTTGAACATGGGATCACTTTTATCCCGCATAAATAAAGATTGGAAGAAGAATCTTCAGAAACGTTATACCACCCACTTGAGGAAATGACATCTAACACCTCACTTTGCAACTAAGAGCCCGTTTGGATTGGCTGAATTTAAGTTTTAAGTGCTGGAACTTATCTTAGAAATAAGCAGTTACGTGTTTGAATAGAAGTGCTGGAGCTGAAAATAAGTTGCTGATGTGTTTGGTTAAAAAGTGCTTATAAATACATTTTCTGTTCTAAGGACTAAAATATCCTTAAAGCTGTTAACACTAAAAATGAGATAATTACTATAAGATCTTTTATTCTAAAATGATTCTAATCTCAATTAACTTATGTTTCAAGCCATGTTGATTAAAATTAATTAGACAAATTTTGAAATTATTTTCGTTTAAATTACTTTATCAAGTTAGATTTTAGGGTTAACCTTTAGCACATGCTAATTTACTTAGAAGTTAAGAACGGATGCCCAACACACATGGCAACATTAGTATTGGTGATCAAACAATTCAACCTTCAAATAAGTTTAAAATTCATAAAAATTAAATGAAAGATAAACACGTAAATAACATAATCCCAGAATAGTAGGAATAGTTGAAATTTGGTACTGAATTTTTTACGATTAAGGAAATTAACAGAATAATGATAATTAAAATTGTCCACTTGCCTTCACGAGTACATAGAGAATTTTTACCAATTTCCTGAACACCCATTTCATGGATAAGTGGATAGCTCCACTAAATTTATGAGTAGTTGCCATAGGTAGTGAAATTTCACACGCAATACTTTATTTTTTCCTCACTTCTGCAATTGATCTGAATTCTCATTGTCGATGGAGGAAAGACGCAGGGAATGAAGAACGGGAGAGAAAGGAATAAATTTGAGGCTTTTACTGTGAAGGGCATTTTGGAATAAAGAAAAATATTAGGGATAAAAGGGAAAACAACTTGGTCAAACCCAAATAGTTTTAAAGCCAAAAAAGCAATAAGTTGGGATTGTCCAGCTTATTGCTTTTGGGTGGTTTTGGGCCTTTTGGCTTAAAAAGTCAAGTGTTTTTAAGCACTTTTTAAATTTTGCCAAACACTCAAATAAGCTAAAAATAGCTTAGAAGTTGGTTTGACCAGTTTAAAAGCAAATCCAAACACCCTCTAACTCAGTCTTCACACTTATCCAAAGAAGGGAAAAAATGACAAACTAAGTATGTCTTAGCCCTCCAAATATATTTTTAGTCCTTATACTTCAAAAATTGGCGTTAGAACTAAGTCCAATTTAACACTTCATTGTTAAGCTTGAATGGCTTCACGTCTCCTCCCCCTCCACATATATATTCACTACCTCCTACTCCTTTTCCCTCTCCTTCTCTTCAGAATTCATTCCACTTCCCACCGCACTCTCCTTTCCTCTCCTTCCATCTCCTATCATGTCCCTCTCTCTCCCCATATTCAATGACCCTACTAAATGTTCACAAGAACTTCTACTAGATTTTTGATACATTTGGCTTCAGTGGTTAGAAGCAACTATTATTAGTGACATTATGCTTGTTGATTTGCAGATCAAGAAAGAGTTCTAACTTTTAAGTGGATCACTTGGACCTATCGATTATCATCCATCAGTGCAAATCAGTTCTACCGGGCAACAACAAAATAAACATTGCAAATCAGTTCTACCAGGCAACAACAAAATAAACATCACAGTCAAAGAAACAATTACAATGCAGTTACAAGGAGTTAAATAAGAACAATTGCATGAAATTTTTAAGACAACAAAACTCCAATAAGGCTAATCTCCAATGAAGCAGCAACTAGAGAAGCATCCACATTAACTCCCCAAATATAATGAGAGCTGCGACGCCATATGTTACATGAGATGTTATCTCCGTATCAAATAGTTAAATAGCATAACTATGTCTAAGAGAAATTTATAAGTGTTGAAGCGTGTGACCATCTCAATTAAAAGCTTAAGCTTTAAGAGAAAACATGTTTTTATTTCTTAATTATGTCTCACCACGCCCCTTACGTGGGGGTCTGATTCTTTTCTTTTATTCTGTTCATGGGCCAAGCACGGATTTTTTTTTTTTTTTTTTTTTGTGATGGTGAGATTTGAACCCAACACCTCTGTCTCCTCTGGTGCCAGGTTGAAGTTCAAACACACTTTTATTTACTTAATTAAGTTGTCTCAACAATAAAGAGGTGATGCATATGTCAAAGCTGAAAATGTATGCTGCTGCAAGTAGAATTAAACTCGTATACCTTGCAAGGCCAATTGTCACGGTAGAAATGGCAGACAACGCGGTCACTAGCCTTAACAACAGAGAAAAATTCCTTCTCAGTAGGGATCTCAGAGTATTCACCGTGTCCGAGAGAAATCCAACGGCTCCGTTTCTCCGCCATTTTCTTCATCTGCTTCAACCTCCGTTCTCTCAATACCTCCAAATCATCAAGATCTAGCCGCTCTAGAGCATGTAATTCGTCGTCCAGCTTCTCCTCTACCGCCTTTGCTACCGTCAGCACTTGCTTCTCCACTATCTATAAATAAACAAATAAATCCATATTAATTAAGCCAGAAAAGAAAACAACGAACCCATAAAACCGTAACACTAGCAACAACAACCCAGTGAAATCTCACTAGTGGGGTCTGGGGAGGGTAGTATGTATGCAGACCTTACCCCTACCCGAAGAGGTAGAGAGGCTGTTTCCGAAAGACTCTCGGCTCAAGAAGATAAAAAGACAAAAAGAGACAATACCAGTATTATCACAAAAATAAGGTGTAAAGACTAATAATAGGAATATCCCAATCCTTGCTAATATTTGTATGAATAGTACCCCTATAGAACATAAGTCATCTGGGGCTTCTGCAGATTTTCATCTCCGTAAAGCAAGTGTCTCATCCTTGAACCGTAATACATATAGATAATGCTCTCAAGGCAATGCTTTATACACGAGACATCGTAGGTCTCCAGATATCTCAAGTCCGTTTCCCTCCACTTTGAGCCAGCAAAATGCTTGTACTCCTCCACAACAGAAGAAAGACATCAATTCTGCAATTTCCTCAGGCACCCGACTAGACAACCAGTTCGATGCTTCCCGCGCTTGCAGTGGATAAGAACTGGATGATTTCTAACATCAATTAAAACTTTCAAAGCTTCAGTTATAGCACTCCGGGACATAGCTGCTGGCTCCTTAGTACCATCTATTCCGAATTGGAAAAGCTTGATATTATTAATTCTAAGAAACTCTAAATTCTCTTCAGGATAAGGCTCCGGACATAAATATATTATGGAGCGCAAATTGAGGGAGTGAAGAAAGGGGAAATTGGAGGGCTGAGGAAACCCAGATCTGTAAATGCAATTTTCTTCTACTAGTGACAAATTCGCTGGTCCAACCAGCACTTCTTCTTCCAAAATTAAACCCATTAAAATTATCTAGTTATCAAATTTTTGTTCTAAGATTTCAGAAAATTTCCAATTAAAAAAAAACAAATGCCTTCACAAAAACAAAAGTATTGATAACAATATTTTCAAAGAATTATCCCCTCTCCTAGAAGAAGAGGGAAAGTTACTAATTTCGGGTAGGAATAGGAATTTGATGTTTGATGGGATTCTTCTGGACTTTGCATAAGTTCTAATGGGAACCCCATAAAACCGTAACAAGATCTCTGGAATAGAAAATACATGTGATATTTGCATACCTCTTGCACCATGGATCTATCCATCGCTTGAAGATTGGAAATGGATCGAAATTTCTGCGGAATTTCGATTTGAATTGTTTGTTCGCCTGTGAGAGGGAGAAGGATTTTTGTCCAACTCTGGACGCAGATCAGAAAAGAAGCCCGATTTCAGAGCTCAATTTGCAAAAATAGCCTTTCTTGAGGCCACTTTTTATATACTTTAGCTAGAGGGTTAATGTTTGACCATAAAAATTTTATAGGTAAATTCGAATTTTCCAAGCAAGTTGTTGTGAGGAACTCCTCTAGGAGCAGGAGGGATACCAGAACTCCTATAGATAATTTAGTTTGTCCTAAATAATGGTGATAAAATGGTTAAAAGAAACAATTAACCACTCATATTATTCACTAAAAAATGGATTATATAATGAACTTTTTAAAAATGGGTTATATATGGATAAGAACCATATTGTCCATTTAGAAAATAGATAACCAATGGGTTTAACTTTTACATTTGTAAAGCATCAAATTGGGGGCTCTCCAAGTTTGGGAGACCAGAAATTCTCCCAAAAGTGATCATATTTAGGATTCGACCGGTTAACCCGTTTTTTATACGTATTAAATAAATATGTGTCGGGTCCGATAAGTTATCCGTTTTTCATTACCCATTTTCGACTCGAAGCATATTCGATTCAACCAGACCCGCCCGTTGCCGTTCCTCGTCCTAAAGTTTAGCTCGAGTGACTAAATATGATGAAGTATAAAAACTCTTTCATGTTACAGTGGCCTCCACTTATGTCAAGTCTCAAGAAGATAAAAATGCACAAGACCCTTTGGGTTGCTAAGGCAAGCCGAAGCAGCATATGTAAACTATTCAATGGCTATGCCAACAGATTTAGGATTCGACCAGTAATTTGAAGTTCGAAATTGTTGCAATAAAGTTCGAAGTCTAAAGTTACTGTAGCATGCTTCAAAATTCAAAATTTTGGTAAAAAACTATGAGGCTTTTCTTATCGAAGTCAAATTTAAATAGTAACACCAAGTCATCCTATTTGTGCAAATTACCTTTTGATGATTTCGCTGTCAAAATGGCATGGCATAGTCATTTTAACGTTTGGTTATCGAAAAATAGCTACTGAAAACTAGCCACTATATAATACGAAGATAAAACCTGAACAAAAATACCTTGGCTGAAACCTGGAGAATTTCAGCATAATATGTTGGATTATGGAACTCTTGCTTATAAACTTATAGCATATTATGTTGGAACTCCAGCATATTATGAATTTTAATACATTATGCTGGAATATCATATGAAAAAAAATTCAAACTTGAGTATATTATGCTGAATTTTTAAAGGTGTTTTTGTTCAAATTTTATTTTTACATAAAAAGTAACTAACTTTAAATTAATTTTGACGTATGGCTAGTTTTTAATTACTAGTTGTAAATTAGGCTATTTCTGATTTTTCCGATTTCACTCTATGTGTCTAAAGCCCAGCCCAATATTAAAGTTGGCCTCATACCGAATATTTGTGCTCGCACGTACTAGAACATTCCTCCCGAAACAGTCGGTTTATTTACGCTATTAAGCAGTTAAATGAAAATCTGATATCCGTAATTCTATATTTTCTCATCCAAATATCCTTAAGTGGAAAGGATCCTCCTCGATATAGCGGATTAATTCCTTCTGATCCCACTCAATTTTCCTGTAACATTTTGTTAAACACTAGTTTCCCCAGGTTGCTCTCCTTCAATTTTATCTGTTTAGGGTTTCAGAATTTCTCTTTTTAGGGTTTAGTTTGCTTGCATTTACTGTTAAAAAGTTGCTTTTTTGTTTAATTTCAGCATTGATGATAGTTTTGATAGTCGGAATTCCCAATTTTCTTTTGTTGTTTTTCGACGATTGTTGTTTTAGGGTTTGTTGATGATTTTTATGCTTGGCAATTTGCTTGAATCGAACTATGAAAATGAACGATAAATTGATAATCTTTCACTTGTGTGATCATAGAGATGCAGGATTTTGTTGATTGACTCATACAGGTAGCTCCATTACTTTCTTTATTTTCTCTTATTTTTCTTGCATGATCTCCTTCTTATTAATGTTTTTGCTTTTTATATTGTTTATTCTTTGGGTAGGTTTGTTGATTAATAATCTCTACCAGCAGGGAGGACCCCCCCCCCTCCCTCTTTGTGTGCGAGAGGGAGAGAGTGAATGTTGGTATACGCCTTGTAGGTGGTGCAGCCACTTTGTTCTGGAGTTTGACTTTTTTCGTGTTTGTTAGTGGAGGATTTGATGAAGTTAGTAATTTTTTGGCTAGATACTAGGACAGATGATATTAATTGATAACACCAACTAGGAAGTTAAGAAAAAGCTGGAAATAGGGAGAAGTACTTGAGGAGGTAAGGGTGTTACGGTATCTAGAAATAAGATGGATTGTACATAATGCAAGTTGAGTTTGCACAGATGTCTAGCTTGCCATAGGAAGAATGAAAGGAGAAGTGAGAGTGAAGGTGAGTGTAGTGCTAAATGCAGACAATTGATATATCTTTTACCTTTCAGGAGAATTGTATAATTGATTGGAAGTAGCTCCTAGGATTGAAATAGGATGGTTAGAGTTGGGAGTCATACAGGAATGATCTACAATACGATGAAGCCATCCACAAGATGAATTTTATTGGGACAATATGTTAAGACGAATGCACAGTCGTGTATTATCGGATTAGAGGAGATCACATCATTAAGAGGATGCAGTTAGCACACATAAAGATAAAATGAGAGAGCCTCATGTGCAATTAAATGGGAACGATGGCACCAAGAGGACAAGGAGTCAATACAGTTTAGCAAACATAGAACACGATGGAAGCAAAGGGTTCATAATAAACAATATCAACTAGCTGAATTTGGGGTTTAGTTGTTGTTGTTGCACTTATTTTAGGTCCGAAAAGGAATAACCATGAAATTTAGTGAACCTTTGGTTCTGTAGAACCTTGTATGTGCTTAACAAGAAACTACTTAGCTAACTTGATATTAAATAAGCTTGAATGGAGCAGATTATATAGACGATTATTTTGTTGGCCACAGTTGAGATTGAGGTGCCGTTGGTTTATTGATGAACTAATTGGGAAGGCGTCCTTCGTGCTAGCTTGTGTTGTATTACCTATACTGATAAGAGAGGATCAACACCTTATAATGGTCTTCATACCCTGCACTCGCTGACAAATGTCTAATTTCTATTTGCTTCTAAAAGAAGAAAAATGAGTTGGAAGATTATTTTTTTTTGGATTTGATAATCTACTATTGGGTTATAGAAATGAAACACTATAAAGGATGTTCATGCATAGTGTACCAACGTATCTGGTTGTACCAAAGTATCTGGTCACTCTATAGAATACAGTTTACATGTAAGAATATCTGCATATATTTAGCAGCATACACTCTGTTGCAACAGTCAAAAAGTTGACATCTGTTTGAGTAAAGTAGCAAGGAATAGATGATATGGCTATATGAAGGGGAGGACACTAAACTATTGAGTGTATGTTCTTTTGAAGCCTGGGTTATTGTTATGGTAATTGTTTTCTTTGCTTTTATACTTGTATGTAATTGATAGTTCCATCTTCTTTTATATAGTAATTGTGCTGAGGAAAGCCGCCTTTGTTTAATTTTCAGGCCTAGAAGCTGAAAATGCAGGGAGGAAGAGACCCATTTTCCAATTTTGGTGGCCCTTTTGGTAGTTTTAGTGGTTTTGGTGGATTCGGAGGTCAGAGGAGTTTAGTATCTAGTTTTTTTGGTGGCAGGGACCCATTTGATGATCCTTTCTTCACCCGCCCATTTGGAGGCATATTTGAATCATCCCCTTTTGGTCCTAGCGGAGGCCCTTTCATGGGCTCGCAGTCATCCCCTTTTGGTTCTATCGGAGGCCCGTTCATGGACTCGCACATGACTGGATTTATAGAACAACAGCCGCCTGCCCCCTACCAGCAGCCTAGGTCTAGGGGTCCAGTTATTGAGGAGTTGGACTCTGATGATGAGAACGAGGAAAAGGAAATTGCAAAAGAGAAGAAACAGAGCACGAGAAAGCATGCTAGGGCAAGCACTGAGCCTTCTGTTGAATATCCAGATGATGAAGCTAGAGGTGAACATAGTTCCATGATGATTATATGCCTAGTGTTCAATTTCATCTCCAGGGTTGTAACTTTCTCTGTCTTATAGGTACTGATTGATGAATAATATTTGCTTTTGCAGAGAGAAAGAGTAAGCAAATGGTATTCCAGAATGATATCCAGAGAATAAATAATGAACAACAGCCTCAAGTTCGTAACTTTAGCTTTCAGAGTTCCACTGTGTCTTATGGTGGTGCAAATGGGACCTATTATACTTCTTCCAAAACCAGGAGGACCGGAAGTGATGGAGTAAGTGATATTCGGCTATAAGCAGTTATAGGACTATAGAGCTTGAGTTTTTTATGGCCTTGCCATATCTTTCATTATTTGATTTGGATTTTGCAGCTGACATTTGAGGAAAGTAAAGAAGCCAATTCAGCTACTGGTCGAGCAAGTCACAAGGTCTCAAGGGGAATCCAGAATAAGGTATGTTTTCTCCCCTGACAGTAATAGAATTCACTATTTTCTTGATTCCGCAAGACCCTTCTTTCTTTTATGCTTAAAATAACTTGATAGAAATTTGTCAATATAGGGTCATTCTGTGTTGCGGAAACTCGACTCAGATGGTAGGGTGGACACAATGCAGACATTGCACAACCTTAATGAAAGTAAGTGCTTACTAAACTCGAGTCCCCATTTGTTGGTTCCAAGGAACTGCTTCTAAATAAAGGTATTTTTTGGTAGATGAACTTGCTGGATTTGAACAAGCCTGGAAAGGAAAAGCTAGAAATAAGCTACCTGGCCTGTATGGGGGGCTTAATATACAAGGTGATACTGGTAAGTAGACTAGGATATTCAACTATTTCATCTCTGTTTGCTCTCCCAACTTTGTATTTTCTGAAATTTTGTCATTATGGACTCTTTTATCTATACATCTTATGTCATCCCCATGTGTGTAAGTTCCTGAAATGTTTTTTTTTTTTTTTTTTTGGGGGGGGGGGGGGGGGGGAGTTATGTAGGTCGGTATCATGTCCTTTAATTCTTTACTGTAAAGAAATATCCATCCCTTCTCTTTTACTCACATTTTGGTTGGATATAGTGCTGTCACCGAGTGTGATGTTTGCTTTTGGATGGCGCGTCCTTTGGTGGAAACAGACACATAATATATGCAACCTCTGCCAGACTGTTGAATTTCTTTACGAGTTGTATCATATTAGTCCCTCAGCCCATTTGTGAGTTCCGCTATTCTCATGTCACAACTTCTTTGTTCTAGGCTCTGGGAGCACTGCTCGGAATGGTGCATATAAGGGTGGATGGGCACTTCCTTCGACGGAGAGATCACATCATTCGGGGAACTTCGGACCAGAAGTGGAGAATGCAGCTGGTCCATCCCATCCAATGCATTCACGGAAGCTGAAAACAGATGCTGGGAACGTGATAGGTTCTTCTAGGGTCACTGCTGGTAGTAATCTGGAGAAAGCTAAGAAACGTTGAAGGATTTGATTTGCCCCAAAAAATTTGGGTGCTGCTTCACAATGTCAAGTCATGTAGAGAGACGCTGCTCTAGTCTTGTATTTTGCTATTCTGCCTTCTTTTTCAGGAGGCGGATCATCTATGCACCCTAATCGTTCTCATCATCTAGTGCTGTAGTAGCAAATTTGTCTAGTTGTTGTAATGTCTGGGCCGTCTGGCCAGTTCCACTGGGTGGTATAAGAGATTTGTAAGGGATTTTGATCATGATCACCTGATATTAGTAGCTTATAGTTTTGATCGATGGGTACCCGGTCGAATATGTTTGCAGCTTTATAAATATAGTATATTTCTGCTTATTACGCGTTTTAATATGGAATTCTGAACTGCCTATAACCTACTGAGCCGTGGACATGAAACCTGAGTAGGCTTAAGGGGTAAAATGGTTAAAATAGCACGGTCTAACCAGTTTTCGGACTGGTCGTTCAAAAATAGCCAGTGTTTGCCAAGTTAATAAAAAATAGCCATTACTTTGCTGCAACAGAGACTGGTCCAGCATAATATATTGGAGTTCGGTGTACCTGTGTATAAACTTCTAGCATATTATGCTGGACCGGTATACTTTGCTGGATCCAGTATAATATATTGGAGCACCGGTGTTCCAAACTCTAGTATATTATGCTGGAGTATTTTTCCGGATTTTAAATAGTGTTTCCATTCAGATTTATCTTTATATGAAAAGTGGCTAAATTTCGATTACTTTTGAAACTGTGGCTATTTTTTAATGACTATTTGTAAATCTAGTTATTTTTGAATTTCTCCCGGTAAAATGATGTCTCGCCAAAGTTACGCGTAATCTTTGTCATCGGATTATGGCAATTGCTATGATTTTTAACGATTTCGGCTATAATTTGGAATCTGATGACATCGGTTTGTGATCATCCGTTGCGTCAATGCTCAACTCAATATTGCTTCCAAGTTCCAGTAGCATTAGCAAGGGACTGAACTCAAGTAGGTGTTACTTTTTATTCGTATAAAGCATGTAGATAAATGTTGCTGAGACAAAACATAACTAATTATTAATACCATAACATGGCACGACGCAAGAGTTTGTTTGCATGCTGAAGGTTGAGATATAGAGAGTAAATTGACGTGCTTTATTATGTGAAAATGACCTGTGAACGAAAATGTCGAGCGTCAGAAACGCCGACGTCTCTATTTAACTAAGAATTTTGTGTTTTTTCTGTAAAATAATGGCGAACAGGTTTATCCTATAAATTAAGTGTGGTAAATAAATAAAGACAAAATTACTCTATTTATTAATTGGGATAATAATGCTACCAAAATTAGCTCATATTTTTGCTTCTTACCTAGTTTAATCCATTTTGTATATAACTTGAAATTCTTTTGTCGTTCCTTAGCCCAACGTTAAAAACATACTTTTAATGTTTTTTTATTTCCTTCTTCTTTCGTACAAAAACATACTTTAATATGTAGTTCATCAATTGTTGACTCCATATAATTATGCAAGCATTGTATTCAAAAATCAAAATGATACAGAAGAATATGGGTATGTTTTTGTAGTATTAACTAGACACTACCATATTCATATGTTGTGGCCATCTTTATATTTATCTTTTCAATTGAAGCGAGAAAAGTTCTAAACGATTTGTCCATGAATAACAAATTTAATTTTTGAGTAACTAAGCTATCATTACACCAATACCGTTTTACATTTGTCATGATTGGTGATCCCGTGATTGGGCACACGCTTTATGTTCCTCTTTTTTTTTTTTTTTTTTTTTTTTTAAATATGCGTAAACATTGCAAAAATTTTAAACTAATTTTAATCTTTTACTATTTTAGGTGTTTGGATTTGGTGTTGCTCCAATTGATTGAAAAAATAAAGAAGAGTTTGAAACTTAAATTAAAGTAATTTGGAGTAGGTTTGAGTTAAATTTCAGAACTTGGTTTTCGAGTTTGTTTGTTGTTTCAACTGGGTGTTGTTCTAATCAATTAGAAACATTAAGAGGAGTTAAAAACTTACATTTAAAGTGATTTGGAGTAAATTTGAACGAAGTTTGAGTTAAATTTCACAAGAGAATCAAAGAAGAAGACAAAGTCAGCTTTTATATAATATTGTATAATGTTGTATTATAGTGTATATGCGTTTATAAACACCTCTTATACACTATTATATACTTTTATACACCTTTATACAAGCGTCTGAAGACGAATTACTTTCACGATTTTCAGTTGTTATTCTTGTTCAAAATTAGTTCAAATGTCCATTAAATGTTTTCAAATTTTATATACAACCTCCTTATACTATTTCTAATAAGTCTAAATAGCATACGCTCCAAATTTC
Organism: Nicotiana sylvestris; assembly: GCF_000393655.2. Taxonomy (NCBI): domain Eukaryota; kingdom Viridiplantae; phylum Streptophyta; class Magnoliopsida; order Solanales; family Solanaceae; genus Nicotiana; species Nicotiana sylvestris. The sequence goes on along the minus strand of NC_091064.1, from coordinate 207,609,092 downwards.
TCACAAAAATCAGATTAAAGATTTAAACCCGCTTGTTTAAGCTTGCACAACGATGGTGGATTACCTTAAAATTTTTATTTTCACCATCCAAATAGATTTGGTTTGTTGAATTAATGTTTGAGTCACAATTACTGATTCTAAGATTGGATCTTGGCCATTTTAAAAAAAAAAATTGAATAGCAATTTCGAAAACCTATTTGGAGTTGGATGTTCCATCTTAGTATATTATTTTTGGGCCACAACTTTGTAAAGTTAAATATATATAAGCCACCTAGTTGCAATGTATATGCATGAGTTGTATTTATATGTAATTCCCTCGAAAATAAATCCGAAAACAGTTCAGTACATTTACATGAATTCTTTCATATTCAGTACTTACAGGGATAAGAATATTTCTGGATGAAAATCGGCTTCTTGTCTTTTCACAGAAAAAGAAAAAGAAAAAGGAAAAAGAGAGCAAGCATTTTACTCAAAAATGGGCCACAATTTTTTTTTTTTAGAAATTTGTCTAACTAAAAGAATAGTGAAAATAGCACGGCTAGTCAGTTTTGGGATTGATAATTGAAAAATAGCAAGCGTTTGCAAAGTCATTGAAAAATAGTCACTACTTTGTTGCAACACGTAAAGTTCCAGCATAATATACTGGAGATTGGAGCACCTGTGTATGAACTTCCAGCATATTATGCTGGAGCAGCATATTATATGCTGGAGCAGCATATTATACTGGAACTCTAGTATATTATGCTGGAAGTCCACTATATTATGCTGGAACTTCAGTATGTTATGTTGGAACTCTAATATATTATGCTGTAAGTCGAGTATATGATACTGGAACTCCAGTATATTATGCTGGAATATTTTTCGGATTTTGAATAGTATTTACGTTCAAATTTATTTTTATATAAAAATAGTTAAATTTCGATTACTTTTAAAACGGTGACTATTTTACAATTAGTACTTGTAAATTTGACTATTTTTGAATTTCACCTGAAAAAATTAACAAATATATAGTGGGCTTCTAATAAACCGTTTATAGGGCCGGGCTGTAATGTTAACACCCAAAAATGGCATCGCTTAGAACCACCACAAACTTTCTCGTCCGGGAAATTTTCCGTCCGTCAATACAGTTGTCACCTGTTCGATTCATCAACATCCCGCCGGCGCCATTTCCGGCAACGAGCCTTGTTGTGAGTCATCGTCTTTTACTACGCACAATCTCCTATAGTCCCGTCAGGTGCGCGGCGGCATCTGACGGCGGTGCCGCCGATGGAAAGAAGTCGCCGGCGCGGCTTGCTCAGGTTAAGCAGCTGTTAAATGAAGCCACGGAACGAGCTCAAGCTGCCGGCAATGATCCTATCCCTAAGATTACAATTGGTATTTCAATTGCCTCTATTTGAATTTCACACCTTTCCAGTTCCAACTTTCATTTACGTCCACTGAAAATTCCTGAAAGTTATATCTTAAAATGAAGTAACTGTAGTATAAGAATTACAGTTATATTTTGAAATGAAGTAACTGTAGTGTAAGAAGTACATGGTAAATAATTTGCACTTTGGGGTCGTTTGGTTCGGAGATGCGTTATGCTGGACTAATTATGCAGGTATTAGTTATGAAGGGATTAATTATGCAGGTATTAGTTATGCATGGATTAGTTATGCAAGTATTAATTATGCAAGTATTAATTATGCAGGTATAGTTATGCTGGAATTAAAATATAGGAATTATTTCTTTTTGGAGGTTTGAGTTGTTTGGCAACTGAAATAAAACATGCCTTGGGGATGATTGTAACACCTTATATCAATTTACTCAATTTTAATATGTGTACTAAAATGAAAAAAATAATGGTGTTATTTATAATGGTGATTAATGAAGTTTAACACTTCAATCCAACAGATGTCCAGATTCATTTTGATCTATGACCGATATGCGAACATGTTTCAATATTGAAAACAACAGTAATATGATTTTTTCTATATGTACTATTTACTGATTTTGTGTCCTATGAAATCCTAAAAGCACTAGAAAGGAAAAGAAATGAATTAGAAGCGTTGATCATTATAAAACAAAAGTATTCAGAAGCATGCATGAGTAGGGATGGCAATGGGGCGGTGTGGGTGCGGTGCGGTTCGGGTTTAGACACATGCGGGCGGTGCGGGTTTAAACATATGTGAGTGCGAGGCGGGGCGGGGCGGGGCAGGTCAAAATAAAAAGAAATTAAATCTATGCGGGTGCGGGTTTAAAAACTTCATCGAAAAAGGAACTCGTTTTTTTGACTTTCTAAAGATGAAATTGATTCCAAGTAATATATTGAAGCAAAATAAAGTTTCATACTGTATAAACTTTGAACCCAATGTTTGCACGTCAAGTTCGTATTCTTTTATGACAAGTTCTGATAATGTGATATCTAACACATAATTATTAATTGATTATAGATCTATTTTATTGATAAATCGTAACTCGAGATTTTGATATGTTAAGATCATGATTTGATCTTACTTACTCTGAGTAAATATAGTATACTGACTTGATCTTCCTCTTAGTAAATTATAGTAATATGTCTTATTTTCACTTTTTCCCCCTCTCATTCTTGCATATACATAAAAGCAAATTAATCAATAATCATTATAGTCACAAATCTTCGTGATACAATTTGAAAAGAATATTCTTCGATGAGAAAAACAACTCAATGTTCAAATTGAACAGTTTAATAACCAAATGTAGAATTACATATTATAGATCTATGGCAACTGAGCTGTAGAGCTACTCTAACTGTACAATGTGTTTAATATGTCAATTATTGCATATGACCCCATAGATGGCAGATCTTGATTTTTGCACTTAGGCCTCAAAGAAAATATAATACTTATAAAGTATGGTAAAAAGCAAAAATAAAAGAGAACACTTAAAACTAACAAAATGAAGAAAAAACAGTTATGCGGGGCGGGGTGGGCGCGGGTGCAACTGCTATGCGGGGCGGGTTGAAATTTTGCGGGTTAAGAGAAAACCCAACCCGCCCCGCACCGCTTGCCATCCCTATGCATGAGGGTATTTTTGTCACTTAATTGGTTTAATCCATGTATTATTTAATACACGTATTCGTATTCCATATTCTATCTTGCATAAAATAATACAAAAATTTCCCTCATTATTGTATACAAGTATTATTTTATACGGGTATAAAAAAAGAAAAAAACCTAATCAAATGTTGTATTAGTTGTGCAAGATTTATATGGAATTCAAAACATCAACCAAACATTGCGGGTGGATTTTATACATAAGTATACATGAATTAAAGTATAAGGAAGGCAAACCAAACAACCCCTTAGTGTTTACACCAAATTATATAATTTAACCTTAGCAGCTAAAAACTAAAGCGAGAATACACATAACTTAACCATGATTAAGCGATTGTGTGTATAAAAGTCAACAACAACAACAACAACAACGACCCAGTAAAAACCCACAAGTGGGGTCTGGGGAGGGTAGTGTGGTCCCAGACCTTACCTTTACCCCGCTGGGGTAGAGAGGCTGTTTCCGATAGACCCTCGACTCAAGAAGACGAAAAGAGACAACATATTAGTATCATAAAAAAAACCCATAGAAATAATAACATCACAAGAACCAGTGAATAGATGGAAAATAGAAATAATAACCAGTAAATAAGGCCCTACACTATGAAAACAGAAGAGTAGTGTAAACACAACACTGACCACTAGCAGTCTAAGACTAAATCGTAGCAGCGTAGCATCACACTGGTAGACTAAATATGCTCAACTACCTCCTAACATACAACCTTAATGTTCGACCTCCACAGCTTCCTATTGAGTGCCATGTCCTCGGAGATCTGAAGCCTTGCCATATCCCGCCTGATCACCTCTCCCCAATACTTCTTAGGCCACCCTCTACCTCTCCTCGTACCCACCAACGCCAACCGCTCGCACCTCCTTATCGAGGCATCCAAGTTTCTCCTCTGTACGTGCCCGAACCATCTGAGCCTCGCTTCCCGCATCTTGTCATCAATAGGAGCCATGACCACCTTCTCCCGAATATCTTCTTTCTTAATCTTATCCATCCTAGTGTGCCCATACATCCACCTCAACATCCTCATTTCTGCTACTTTCATCTTCTAGATATGTGAGTGTGTATAAAAGTCAAATGGCTCGCATTTATTAGTCTGGTCTAAATATCGGGTGCGGGCAAATTTTTACCCGAGGTACAATCATGAAGTGGATTTGGCACTTTTTTTTTTTTTTGAATGAAGTAGATTTGGCACTTAAATTTAGTTGGTGTTATTACGGATTGGGCACTCCAATTAGTTATGATTGAGACATATTTGATTGATTGATATTCTTTCACTTTTGTTTCTCCATATAGGGATACTTGATAATAATTATATAGGGTTAAGCAAAAGTAGTGTTTTCTTACTTGCTGATTGCATATCAAATGGCATTCTGGAAAATAATTTTGTAAAGTGTAAATATATTACCGTACAAGTGATGTCCGCATAACTATGCTATAGTGGCATGACTTGGAAGATAAAGTGACCGGCTTCATCAAATGAGTTTTGTGTTATGCTGAGAATGTTACTTCTTCAGTGGCTCTTTTTGGTTTTCGGTTAGGGTCTGGAGTCTTTGGTAACTTAGTCTTCGAATTATCGGGGATTCAGCAGAGTAGATATTGAGGAATTTGTATGTGATGTATAGAGCTGTAGGTAATAAGGAAATTTGTCTAGAGTAGTACAAATGTTAAAATGCTATTGACTGCTAGAATGGATAGTCTAAGCTTTGGTGGGTAGAGTTGCTCGGTACATGTGCTGGTGAGAGATAGCAAGTACGTAGGGAAATAGTTGAGGTGCGCGCAAAGAAAGAAAAAATATGTATAGCTTAATATTAATGTCAAAGACTATGGGGATAGTGATCAAATCACATGTAGAGTAGGAGAGTAGAGACTACTGCCAAATTTGAATTTATTCTGGAGTCCCTTGTTAATTCTTAGGACAGAAGTGGTTGTAACAGCTACAATATGAAATTGCTTAAGGTGGCTCTTCTACTCATCGAAGAGCTGAAAATCTCTTGGACTATCTGATATTCATCAAAAGCTTTCTTTTTCATGAATATTTTCTCAAAGCAAGTAGTATCTTATAGACTCTGTAACCTATTCAAGATCTTTGTAATTTGCTCTTATCATCTTATGACTGAAGTGGATAGGGTCATGGTGTTTGGGGATTTTGCTTTTTTTTTTTGGGGTGGGGGGTGGGTTGGGTTGGGGGGGTGGGGTGGGGGTGGGGTTGGAAAATGAAAAATTAGAATGGGTGATCCCTTGTTTATTACATATTCTTGTTTTCAATATTCAATTAGATTTGGGAGAAGTGTTGCGTCTGATTAATTATTCAGCTTAGTTTTTCAGGATGTCTTGTATATTGAACAAACTGGAAAAGCTAACAATATTTATGGTGCTCTTCTTTGTTTTGGTCCAGATCATGTTATTGTTAACTTTGCAAGAAGCGGAGGTCCTGGAGGTCAAAATGTCAATAAAGGTCTGGTGCAGCTTCTTTCAGAAGATAAAATTGCCTTCTATGTTTTCATTTTCTTCTTTTATTCAAGGAGTTTCTATCTTTACAGTAAATACCAAGGTGGATATGCGGTTTAATGTAAAAAATGCTTATTGGTTAAGTGACAGAGTCAGAGAGAAGATTTTGCAAATGGTGAGCTAACACCTGTCTTTCACTGTCTATGCTTTCTCTATAGATATAACGTGGTGGTTTTGATCGGGTAGTATCTCAGTTTTCATTCCAGCTAGCTATTTGAATTAGCACTAGAATGTTAAAGTCTGTTTCTTGGTTCTTCCTACTTTACATTGCTTGCAACTTGCAAGAAGGGTTTGTGATATTGAGAGAGAGAGAGAGAGAGCAATTCAGCTCTTTGTTAATTACTGAACGCATATGGGGTATCTTTATGAAGTAACTGGCTCATCTCTCTTGATAGTTACATGATGGTTGGAAGGGACACCTTTCCACTGTTTTCTTTTCATAAATATATGGCTTCAGAGGCTATAGAATGGTGGCAATAATTCTTCATCGGATGCTATTAACGTTTCTGCACTGATTCTAGATCCATAATTAGGTGATAAAAGTATACCGATTAATGATGCTTATTATAAGTGTATCTGATTACTGCACTTGCTATATTGCTAATCACTCTTGACTGTTCTTTGATCATGTACATTAGCAAATTTATGGGCTACTGGGGCAATATTTCTTTGGTTCTATTGGAAAGACTATCTAGTGAAAATGTCATTTTGCTTCTTGTCGTGCGTAATTTATTGCTGTTCACATATAATTATTGTGATCTAATATATTGCAACTCACATAACACTATTGCTAAGTTTTTAATATTCTAAACAGGAAAAGAATCGGATAAATAAGGACGGAGAGCTTGTGATCTCTTCAACAAAGACGAGAACTCAGAAGTTAGACTCTTCCCTATATCTATATATATATATTTTTAAATGTTTGCTTAGTCAAGGCCACAGAGTTGATTGTGTGCTATGATTATATTCAGGGGTAACATTGAAGATGCTTTGAGTAAATTACAGGTACTCATAAGGAACATTCTATGTAAGACTGTTCCCACTTTCTATCAATTGGAATGGTAGAAGTCTATCCTTGAGGGTCAGATGATGTTTCAGTGAGTAGAGTTAATCCTCAGTATACAGTTCTATTATGAATTACTCAGTAAGCTCAATATCACAGGCTATAATAGATGCTGCTTCTTATGTACCTCCGCCTCCATCTGAAGAGCAAGTGAAAAGAATAGCAAAATTGTAAGTGTTGTCAAACCAACCTACGTTACACACGTATTATTTACCAAATTCTTGATTGCAAACTTGTATTTTTCTGGAATGACCAAGCTCCTTTCCTTATACAAACAGGGCTGCTATTGGAGAGCGCAAACGGCTTGACAATAAGAAGGCTCAATCACAAAAGAAGGCTATGCGAAGAAGCAAAGACAGTTGGGACTGATTCCAAGAGTTTGCGATTGGCATGCCCGATTCTTGTCCAACATAGGCATTGGTTCTGCTATCAAATTCTCCCGGTGCTTTGATCATGTCCTTTGTCCTATTTCTATACGATACCAAAATGGTTTAAGGAATTAGTATAAAATCCATCTCTGTAGGTCCTATGAAAGCTTCTTGATATGACTATACAGCTAAAAGAATCTAGACTTTGTCGACCAGCCTAAGCTTTAGCTGAGAGGATTACTGAAAGCCTTATCTTGAACTTCCTTTCCTTTCTGAAGATGCTGATATTAGATAGATAGTTGACAAAAGAAGAATAAGGTGGCCACACGTCTTTCTTTATGTACTCGGTTCTCATGTATGGATGGATACATTTCACATAATTTTGTACGAAACACTCCTATTTGGGACAATGAACCAGATTCCAATTTTTAAAATCTGAAACGAGGGAATATTTTGGCCATCGATCCTCATTCTGATATATGTCATAATTTTTTTTTCATAAGAGCAAATAGGCATGATGATAGTAATAAAAATCAACTCGGATTTGGTAATTTGGAGTATTGTTCTAGACTAGGTGATATTTCAGAAACAACAAAAGAGTATCCAACTCTACCGAACACTACCATTATTGTACAAGCATTTAATGCTATTTGCCTTTCTCGAAGACCAGGAGAAGTAACGGAAATGAGGTCAGAAATTATGATTTCTGATCAATTCTGTCTATTTGTGTAACAACTATGAAAGGCAAAGTGCTATTTCATCCAAATATTTCTGACCATATATACAACTTTCGTCAACAAGATAAGCACCAGCATATATCAAAATTGCCAAAACCGAGACCGTCTAATTTTTTGTATCATCTATATACAGAACGAACCCAAAATAAAAGTAAGAAAATAATTAAACAAGAGAATAGGTGAGGAAAAAAACAAATGACAACCAAAAAAAAAAGAATTTTCCATCTCCTAAACGTCATCACTTGCGTATAACAAACTCCTCTCCTGATTCTCTATCAAAATGTCTAATCCATCGACTTTGATTCTTCTCGGAACCACCCTTTCCACCGCCGCTGACGGTGGCTCCAACATGAGCAATATCCAAACCTTTCCCCACCGGCAGAAAAACCGACCGTACAATTCTTGATTTTCCGTCAAGTACACTCCGCCACCGGAAATCAGATTCAACTCTTGAACTTGCATTCTTACATATCAAAACTGCTCCCCTATGACCCAACTTCGCCACCCTCAAAATTCTACAAAAATCATTTCTCCTACAATCCACCACCAAAAAATCAATCCCCATTAACCCTTCCATTGCTTCTTCCGGTTCTCTGACCACAACTTCCGGCGACATTCCGGCATGTTCCATGGCTTGAATATACTCTATTCTTGAATCTTCGTCAGGTACTAAGCAAATATGTCTGCCACGTGTAACATGACTAGCAACTGCTAAACCTATACTTGTTGCCATAATCCCACCTCTTGACCATGTTTCTACAATCATTTGTGCGTCCCAACCTGCTGCCATCGCTGATATCAACTCTGCTACGCTCGATTCTTTAAATATTTCACACTGTATAATAATCATTTAAATCAAGAACATCAATAACCTATTAATCTAAAAAGAAACTTTCTAGGAAAAAAAGGAGTAAAATAATGGATACTTACGGATTTAACAGTATCAATATAAGCTTTAGATGCTTTTTCTGGAGACCAAACCAACTTCATATCTCTCTTTTGGTTTCTCTAAATGGGGCGTTCTGAAATTTGTTGTGGGTGTAAATGGGGTTTTTGTAGTTGGTAAATCTTGGTGATCAAGTTGTGTTTTTCTTTGGGGAAAAGTTTTGAAATCTGAAATGGGAAATGAAGTATGTAATGACACGAGACTTATATATATGAGAGAGAAAGAGACGGAGAGAAAAGGAAGGTGAACGAAGCGAAGCGACCCTCTAGAAAGAGGGAATTAGGCTAAGAATAAAGGAAGAGGTCAATTTCAAAAGAGTTGACATTCGGTTCCATGCAATTCCAACGTGGTGGTATTAGCTTTTCTGTGGATTTTGCCCCTTTTTCCTGCTATTTTTCTCTTGTTTTGTATTTTGCCTTTTGACACCCCCTCCACAAATGTCCTATCCTTCCACTAAATACAAGATTTATAAAATAAGTATAAACTGTTTTAAAGAATAGTATTACTAGTATAGTTTTAATATTTCTTGTTCCAGGTCAGCATATACGTATTTTAATATTTCTATCGAATATCTGATACCTCCCAAGATATCGCATAATCCTACTCAATTACAACAACAACAACAACTCATTTCGGGTCTGAGGAGGGTAGTGTGTACGCAGACCTTACCTCTACCCCGGAAGATAGAGAGACTGTTTCCGAAAGACCCTCGTCATAATCCTACTCATTACAATTTAGATAAATGACTTATGTTTATCCAAATATGAAAAATCATATTTGAGCAACTCACTCAAGTGTATATTGGATTTAAGTTATATACTATTAGTGCAATTTAATCTAATATAACAGATAGCTACCCTAAAGAAATACATATTATTTTGAGTTAAAATCAAGCAACTATAAAGAGATACATATTATTTTAAGTTAATAGTGTACGAAATTTATACACGTATAAGAGACTAATTAAACTCTTCATTTTACCCACTTTACCCTTAATGAGAAGTATTTATAATCACAAAAATATCATGGCCCACATAACTTTTAGCACTTAAGCTTTTAAGACCACAAATTTCAAAAGACTATTTGTTTTCTTAAATTTGGTGCGGAGTCAAACTATCTCATTTAAATTGAAAAAGAAAAAGAGGGAGTATTATTAGGAAATGGTGTTGATACAACTAATTGTGATCCACGATTTCTTTTCTTTTTTTTCGTTCACACAAAAAGGAAACAGAATGTTTGCCTAGAGTGGAAGGAAAAAAAAGTCATGTTTATATCATAATAATGTACTGGGATGAGAAAAGGTATTTGGGGAGAGTGCCAAATTGAAGTTGTAGAAGCAAATGTGTATACGGAGACTGAAAAATAGAAACAACAAAATCTTTGTCTACTTATTATTAAATGCACTATTTAGGAGCAGACGTTATAAGAAATGGCACGATTTTTTTCGTAAAATGACAGCTCAATCTTTGCTTGTTCCCATTTACTGTTTTCCCCGTTGCTTAATTAATGCTCTTCTGCCTGAAACCAGCAAAAAAGAAAGAATACCAATTATATATATATATATATATATATATATATATATTCTCATAAGTGGCAACTGGGGAGGATAGGATATACGCAGTTTTACCCCTACCTGAAGCAGATAAAGTAGTAGCGTAACCAGGAATTTCATCAAGGATATTCAAACTTTAAATAAATCAATAACTTTTTCTTTTGTTGATGAATGGTGTACCAATTTTTTTAAATCAAACTATACAACATTCAGCTAAATAATAAAAGAAGTTTCAATAGAACTATAATTTTATAAATCAAAATTAAAATAACAAAAAGACAACGTCAGAAATTTTACTAGTAAAAGTAAGAATAAAACCACAGGAAAGAGAGAGTGAGAGAATTTGTAGTTTGTAGAGAACTTTTATTGAAGAATGTTTTGTAGAACTTGACTTTTAAAATATAAAATATACTTAAGAAATAACTTTTAGTTAAAAAATTACTTTAAGATTAGTTGTTTATTTTTACACAATTTAAGTTTTAAGAGTTATTTTATTAGAAAACTTTTTAGATTGAAAAAGAATCAAATAGACTACACATATTGGTGGTCTCCGTTTATTTTGGCAAATAAAATGGGCATATTCTTAAACAAGTAAACAATACGTCACTTTGAACACCCCGAACGGTTGGAATGCCTCACTCAATTATATTAAGGGTGTTCAAAATATAATATATAATTATATAAAATAGTATTTAATTTATATACGCAATATAATTTTTCGATGAAAAGTGTGCGTTTGACCATCTTTGGCATAAGGTGGCTACGCCACTAAGACAAAGGTTATTTCCGGTAGACACTCATGGCACGTATAATCAAAGCAGTAAGAATGAAAATATTATAGTAAAAAAATATATGAAAAGAAGCAGTAATAACAACAAGATAGCGACAAAACCAATGCAAAAGTAACATCAGGTAGTAATGGTAAGATTACTTTTGTCCTTTTCATTTTTTTATTTTTTTTTGCATTGCGAGTCAAAGATAATTGAGATATATGTATATACGGCAAATATAATTCAAGTCAAACACAATGAATACATGCATAAGTCGTGGAAATTCTGGATCACCACTATACTTGTCCTTGGGATAATACAAGGAGGATATAACCTTTTTCATCACATTTGCTAATTGTATAAGCCATCCTGTTGACTACTTAACCTATTTAATTTTAGTATTATAAGAAACAAAATTCTCAAATAGGATATGGCTGTTTTAATTAGTATTATTCTCTTTAAAATATAGTACAAAATAAAGTATGACTTTGTCTTTGTCTTGGCAGACAATTGCGTTGACTTCAAATATTATCTATTCATTCTTCATTGGACGGCTACATTGCCACGTCATTGTACTTTCTCTTGTCCGTTGATTATACCGTACTTCAAGCTCAACATGTAAAATAAAATTCATTTAACGCATTTTCAATTCATCACTCTATTTTTTTACATTGCAAACTATTTCTTTTAAATATTCCTCTCTCAAACTTAAAATAGTAAATTATTCAAATTTTTTATTGTAGTGGAGGGATGATTCCTCATTGGATGATTATCAAAGGCGGAACCTAACTTTGAAGTTTTTGAATTTTGAATTTAACATTGAATTCATAACTCGTTTAGTTACTAGGTTCGTAATTGAATATTTATATATGTTTCATTAATTTTTTAGTATGATTATAAAATTTAAGTAAAAGTTGATGAGTTCGTCGAAATATGTAACTAATATTGAAGCTCCGCCCTGTTGATAACTTAATTTACGCTCACAATGTCAACTTTAGTGAAAGTGAGAGGTTACGAGATATGAAGTCCACATCTTTTCTTTATGTATTAGGCTATTAGCTAAGGTTTTATAATTGATTATTTCAGTGGTTGTACGGAAAATATAATAGCTAAAGCTTATCCGCGTTATTTTAATTAATTCAGCAGATAATCACAAGTGTATATGAGTTACGAGTTTACACTCAACATATTTACCACATGGTCAAAGAGATAATCTCAATTTTTGTTTTTAAAGACAACTACTATATTTTTGTGTAGAAATCCAATCGATGTTTGTGTGTGTAGATAAGCTATTATATATGTACAACCACTTATCTTTTTTTTTTTTTTTTTTATAATCGTGGTGTTCGGATCGGCTTGCACGCACCTCGACTAATTTCATGGGATACCTGTCACCTTCCACAAGCAGCAGGCACCAGGTAGCTCTATCTAGTAAAGCTTGGATAGATGGGAAGAAATCACCTAGTATTTTTTGTCTCCCCTGGAATTTGAACCTGCACTTATGCTGTTCTACATACATATGATTTCATGACATATAATTAAGACCGATAGTCAAATATTTCAGTTTTTGATACATTATATATGATTCTTTTCCTATAGTGAAACAAATTTCACGGCTGACAATTATACAATGTGTTTATAAGCCTTGTTGCTAACGATATAACATGCTTTATATTTACTTAGTTAACATCTTATACATTAATCAACATAAAATGATTATACTTAATGAGTGTGGGAACTAGTTATGCGTCCATATATTTAGTTGTTGATTTAACTTCTCTCTAGTTGTTGCATATACGATCACTACTTTACAGCTTGTTTGGATGGTTGTTACCCATTGTATCATATTGTATTGTTATCCCAAAATAATATTTGTTTTGGTTGTATCGTATTATTAAATGCATTGTTCCAGAACAACTAAAAGCTTCATTTTATGAAACAACTGACTTAATGTAGTAGGATCGTTTCCTATTTTCTTTTCCAATATTATGCCCTTGCTTATTACTCCATAGTTCTATTTTATCATTTATTTATTTTATTTTAACTCAAAATCTCCAACCTATTGACCTACTTTGTCTTCTTCCATCTTTTATAGAGTTGGTTTACCCCATTCTTTTTATTCAAGTCTGTTCGATTCGTTGTCTTTTTCCATCGTTTTAATTTTTTCTTGTTGCTAACATTAGTTAACCTTTTTTTTTTCTTTCAGTTTTTTACTCTTATTTCCAAGCTACGTAATTAATGATAAATTAGTAGAAAGATATTTTCTTAAATCATTTTTATGTGCAATTCTTGATAAATTTTATTTAAAACAATTTGTGATATTTTAGTGAATTTGTCAGTTACAGTACAATATGATATGGTCATTAAAGTACAGTATAATACAATACAATGTCTTATAAAAAGAAGGGTATATACAATGATCCAAACATAGTGTTAGGTTCGATATATATATATATATATATATATATATATATATATATGTGTGTGTGTATTAAGCTTGCGTCTATTGTTACAAAACAGACATAAGACTTTAATTAGTCATTGGCACACTCTGTACATTGGGATGAAACCCTTTCATATTGTGCCGTCCCAGACTAATCCCACTCGATCTAGTCGCTATGCGAAATTCATCATTAAAAATGAAAAATTCTTATAACATAATCCGTTGATGTGATTCTCAACACTTTTTAGGTAGGGGGTGGTATATGGTCAGGGGAGGAGGGAGAATACGCGGTACGGGTTTGGTCGAATCTAATAACTTTGGTTCAAATAACTACAATTATTATATTTGAAACTTTAAAATAACTACAAAGTTTTTATTTTTTTCACAAGAAGAGGTCCACTTAACTTACATATAATTTTAATGAACTTTGAATGAAACAAAAAAAACTATGTAAATAGGTTACAAAGAACAAATTCCATCACCATGCTTAAAAGACATATAAATATCAAAGAAAAAGGTTTTAATATTAGACTCAAACCTGAGAAAAGACAAAAAAAGAAACAACGAAAAATTTAGAGCACATTTTTAAGCTTTTAGTTTGTTTAGTTATAAAAGTGGATTAAGTTTATTTTTTAACATATAATATTTATTTTAGAATCTTGATGAATTAAAATGAGATTTTATCATTTTATTCTCTAGAAAAATAAAAAAACTGATTGATTCGTGTAATAATTCCCATAAAATCTTTATACTCCATTTTATATCTAGTGAGAGAGTGTGCACTCTCTTTATTTAATAAAAAATTATTTTGTTGGTATAATAATATTATGAATATAGAGTTTTTAAAAAAATGTTAGGTGAGATGCAATAACATAATATATTATTTTATATAATAAAGTATCTATTAACCACAAAATATTATACAACTAATTCCACTAAATTCATCATCTTTGTATGTTTAGAAGATATTAAATTCACAAATATTGTGTCAATTTAATAATTCTTATTTTTATGATTAAAATTAATATTTGATTTATCAATTGTTATTTCAACAATTTCTTCTTCTTGTATACGTTTATAATGGCTGACGCGATGCACACGTGCAACGCACGTACACTAAAACTAGTTCTAATATAAGTTGTTGCTAGCCAGAGTTTCTTAAGCAGCCCGCAATTAGAATTGATGTAATGATTGGAATTAGAAGTTAATTAGATTACTAAATTATCCGAACGAAAAGGACCTTATAATACAATAATTATACTAGTTGTAATCCTTATTTTATTAATCGGATATGCACAAATTAATTAACAAATGAAGACAGTACCAACAAACATGATGTAATTGTAATTAAACGCGTATATATAAGCCAAGTTTACCATGGTTTCCGTACTTATAAAATACTCCCATTGAACTTGGTTAGTTATTGGTTGTAACACTATACCATATACTCCCTCCGGTTCACGATAAGTGACCAGTTTATTTTTTCATTTTGGTTTAAAATAAGTGTCTAGTTAGATAATCAAAAGAAAATTCAATTTGTTTTTACTCTTTTAACCTTATGTGCATATCCCTAAAAAGTTTTTTCGCTCCTCACTATAACTATGTGACCAATATTTAATAAGGGTAATTTAATCATACTAGGTATTTTTGTATAGAATTTAACATTTTGTTAATGAGCGTGCTAAAAGGAAACCGGTGTAGTTAAGAACAGTTTAGTTGACTAAAAAACATCTGATTGTTTTCAGCACACAGATTTGTTTCCCCGGAAAACAATGGCAAATGCTAATTAATTAAATAGCCATATACTTTAGGAATTTAATTGGTTCTTTGGAAAGTGCATTCCTTTGGGACCCAATAACCCATCAAGTAGTTGGGCTCATGTTGCACAACTTGAGGTTTTTTTCTCTCTTTTTTCCATGAGTAAGGGATCTGAAAAGAGGAAGGGAGAATGTGAGTATTCAACTAACATATGTCTCGTTCATATGAATCGAATAACTTTGTTTTAGCTTTTATATAATATATGTTAAAAAGTTCACTAATTAAGTACAAATATAAAATTGCAAACGAAATAATCCAACGTGTTAATGGTAAAATTTTGAACGCTAAATGTAATATTCAAAATATGAATTCGGAAAAGGGCCTAAAATACACTTATCGTATGGTAAATGGTTTATAAAAGCCTTCCGTCCATCTATCCGTGTGAAAATATATAGGACGTTAATTTTATTATCAAATTTACCCCCGCGACTAACGAAACTTCATGTGGGCCTCTCATTAAATGATGTGGCGTTCTTTCATTTGTCCACGTGGCTCAGTGGGGCTGATATTGTATTTGGGTAATTTTCGACCCATTTAACCGGTTCGACCCACTCTTTTTACCTTATACCCACTCTTTTAACCCTATACCCACAGAGAGTGAAGAGAATGGTAAAAAAATTTCATTTCATACCAACAAAGAACCATTACAAATTCATCATTACAGCATTTGCAGAATTACAATATCTGAACCAAATCCATAAACATCTGCAAATTACAACATCGACAGAATTACAAAATAACCTAACTACACTACATCATCTTGAAAACTAGCACCAACACACCCAAGAAAACACAATAAAACACTTCATATTTTGTAGTTTATCCTCCATCCTAGCGACCTTCTCTAAGTTTGCTGAATGAATTCCCTCCACCTCTTCCATTATTTTCTCCATTTTCAATCTTTCAGCAGAAACAACATCTTCCAAGTTAGCCACCATCTTTTCCAGACAATTTCTTTCAACTTCCACTGACTTTAGTGAAGTATTCAAGTTATGGATTAACATCATCATATGTGATGACATCTCTTCATACTACCATTCTCAAAACCCACATGAAACTTCCTCGTCAAAACAAGGGCATTTGTAGAATCGACGGTCACCGTTCAAATGAGTCTTAGCCACAAAATAATTTACAATTAAACCACAACCACAACGACGCGACAAACCAGAAGAGACAAAATTTTCAAACATTTGAATTTTTGTTATTCAATAAAGGCGGATCTTTTACAGCCAACCACAAGATTCGAAGGAAAAAGACAAGATTTAATTAGTTGAAAAAGAGAAATTTTGAGGAAGAAGAATCGGGTAAGCAACCTGATGACCTAGGTTCTAAACTGGGGAAGAAGGCGAGTAAAATATGTGGGTATAAGGTTAAAAGAGTGAGTATAAGGTAAAAGGAGTGGGTCGGATCGGTTAAATGAGTCGAAAATTACCCAAATACAATGTTAGCCCTACCGAGCCACATGGACAAATGAAAGAACGCCACATCATTTAATGAAAGGCCCACATAAAGTTCTATTAGTCGCGGGGGTAAATTTGATAATAGAATTAACGTCCTATATATTTTCAGACGGATAGATAGACGGAGACCTTTTATAAATCATTTACCATACGATAGGGGTACTTTATGCCCTTTTCCGTTATGAATTTGCCTCTGCTTCTGTCCAAGTAAAGGAGACCATGAATATCGAACTAACAACGGTCGTGCATCTCGCTGGTACTATTAGACTATGAGTAGTTTTGATGGTGGACAAGTTGAGCTTATTTTGCCATACCTATTTAGGTTTTTCAAGTCCCATATTGTTATCTAGGCAGTCATGAAATAGTAAAATTAGTTGAAAGTTAGAGTAGGGAAACCTGAATTCTTTAGGATTTGGTATTTGCTAGTTTATTCAATTCATGTCAAGTTAGAATTTGTGGTCAAATTCATATAGTAATATGTTTTCTTGTTTTGAGTTAAAGTAGGTTTCTTACTATTATAAGTGGGAGTATTCCTAGTTATTTTCATGTGCGGAAATTTGTGAAGAATTGTGTCGACAGTAGCAAAATATTTTCCTTCAAATTGGTATAAGAGGCTTTACGATCTTGATAGAGAATCAAATCATCATTTCCATGGCCAGCGAGCGGCTCTAGCCAATAAGTGCTGTCAGTCTGACCATGAATTATATTGGCAAAATTATAGATAATTCTCAACAAAATTAGATTGTCCAGTGAAAAGTGTCAAAATAGATTCAAGAAAAAAAAATATCAAGTTTAAAGAGATGCAAGCAAATATGAACAAGAGGAAGAAACTCTTCTCCAAAAGTTAGAGAGAGGTTTAAAAAATTAGAAGCTTATTACAAGTGAATCGATAATTTGGGAGTCGGTAACAAGTACATCGGCAATTGAGTATTAGCAATAAAGTGTATCAACAGGAGTTGGAGACAAGTACAACATCGGATGTTGGTGATAGTGCATCAATGAGAGTTGAAGGCAAGTGCTTTAACAAAATTAGATGATGGTGATAAAGTACATCAATAGGAGTTGGAGACAAGTGCTTCAACAAAATTGGGTCTTGGAACAAAGTGTATTAATTGGAAGGTTGGAGAGAAAGTGCTCAAACAAATAAAAGTTTTAGAGAAAATGCTTCAACAATTGGAAGGTTAAAGAGAAAGTGCTTCAACAATTGAAGGTGGATGAGAAGTGTATTATCAACAAATAAAAGTTGGAGATGCTCCGATATAACCGCAAAAAAATCAAATGTTACAGTAGGAAAAATAAATTATAGAAGAATGTTAGAAAACTAATTCAAAGTTGCAGTAGGAAAACTTAAGTTCTTTAGGATTTGATATTTTTTAGTTTATTTAATTCATGTCTAGTCAGGATTTGTAGTCAAATTCATTAAGGACTATGTTTTTCTGTTTTGAATTAAAGTAGATTTCCTATTATAAATAAGGATATTGTTAATTATTTTTATTTGTGAAATTTGTAAGGAATTGTAGAAATTATTCTGAGATTTCTAATAATGTACTTTCATTCAAAAATTCATGTTTCGTTCGCAAATGTGATGAGATTTATGTATCAGCATGATGCAATAAAATATGTTACGTGTTGCAATGTGAAAATGGCTAATGTTAATGTTGTTTTGTGTCATTTGCTGTCTATTTATTTAAAGAATAAATATTAGATAAAATATTCCGGTAGAATTTTGGAAGTGTGTGGGGAAAACAGGTTTGGAGTGGTTGACTAGGTTGTTGAATGTTACTTTTAAGGCGAAGAAGATGCCAGATGAGTGGAGGTGGAGTACGGTGGTCCCACTGTATAAGAACAAAGGTGACATCCAGAGTTGTAACAATTATAGGGGTATCAAATTACTAAGTCATACTATGAAAGTATGGGAGAGGGTAGTTGAAGCAAGGTTGAGGATGACGGTATCCGTCTCCGACAACCAATTTGGTTTCATGTCGGGTCGTTCTACTACAGAAGCTATACACCTTGTTAGGAGGTTGGTTGAACAGTACAGAGATAAGAAGAAAGATCTACACATGGTGTTTATTGACCTAGAAAAAACGTATGACAAGGTTCCTAGAGAAGTTCTCTGGAGAAGCTTGAAGGCAAAAGGCGTGTCGGTTCCCTACATTATGGCGATTAAGGACATGTATGATGGGGCAAAGACTCGGGTTAGGACAGTGGGAGGCGACTCTGAGGATTTTCCGGTTGTTATGGGGTTACACCAAGGTTCTGCGCTCAGTCCGTTCCTATTCGCCCTGGTGATGAATGCGTTAACACATCACATTCAAGGGGATGTGTCATGGTGCATGCTATTCGCTGATGACATAGTTCTAATTGATGAGACGCGAACCGGTGTTAACGAGAAGCTGGAGGTTTGGAGACAAGCTCTTGAATCTAAGGGTTTCAAGCTTAGCAGAACAAAGACGGAATGCCTGGAGTGTAAGTTCAGCGCTGAGCAGAGGGAAGTGGGCGTGGATGTGAGGCTTGAATCACAGGTCATCCAAAGTAGAGACAGCTTCAAGTACCTTGGGTCGGTTATCCAGGGGGGAGATCGACGAGGATGTTACGCACCGTATCGGGGTAGGATGGATGAAGTGGAGGCTAGCATCTGGAGTATTGTGTGACAAAAGAGTGCCACTGACACTCAAAGGTAAGTTCTATAAAGCGGTGGTTAGGTCGGCCATGATGTATGGGGCTGAGTGTTGGCCGGTTAAGAAATCACATATCCAGAAGATGAAAGTAGCAGAAATGAGGATTAAGGAGGGTTTGGGCACGTTCAGAGGAGAAGCCAGATGCTCCGGTAAGGAGGTGTGAACAGCTGGTTGGGAGGGCTCGAGAAGAGGTAGAGGGCGGCCTAAGAAGTATTAGGGGGAGGTGATTAGGCAAGATATGGCGATGCTTCATATTTCCGAGGACATGACACTTGATAGGAATATGTGGAGGTCGAGTATTAAGGCTGTAGGCTAGGAGGTAGCTGAGTATTGTCTTATGTCATAACTTTGGGGGACTAGTTTGGTAAGGATACTATTTTGTTTTTGCTTGGTATCATTCCTCTTGATTTCATGTTGTTCTTATTTTTCATATATATATATATATATATATATATATGTATTTCTTTCATATTGTTTCTGTGATGTTACTAATATTGTTTTCTTTTGTCTTATTGAGCCGAGGGTCTTTCGAAAACAGCCTCTCTACTCATTCGGGGTAGGGGTAAGGTCTGCGTACACACTACCCTCCCCAGACCCCACTAGTGGGATTACACTGAGTTGTTGTTGTATCTGTCATCAGATAATAATATGTAGAAGTACTCGAAAATGCAATATTAAAAAAAAGTATTTGAGAAGATCGACGTCAAAAAATTTGTTTTTTATTTTAGTTGTGCCACAGAAATTGTGACACAATATGAACTAAAAGATATATAATATGTATTGGTTGACGTGGACTAATACAAACAGAAAGTATCAAATCAAAAAGGAGACTTTTGGAGTCATCTTCTAATGGAGTAGGAGTAAATTAAATCGAGTAGTCAATAATGTAATTTATCAAAAACTAAAAAGTATCCACGAATGAACATACAAATTAAAATTTTAAGAATTTAGACTATACTTAATATACTATTGTTTACCCTCAAATTCGTATAACAATTAAACTTATATTGTGGTTTTAAGAATATGTGATTTCGTCCAATACCAATTATAAGCAAGAAAGTAAATGAATAAATTAGAGAATAAAATAAATCAAACCAGTATGCTAGCCAGGTCTCGACCTCGACTCGAGATAGTCTCGAGGTGGAACAATAAGAACAGTAAATAATAAAGTAACTCTGATGAACAGTAAGTGAAATAGCAGGAAAGTAACGAATGTGTATATTCTTATCAGTGAACAATGATCCTTACAAATGAATGGGATCCCTCTTTATATAATAGAGGAATCCTAAATAAGGTACACTTCTAATTATAGTAGAAAACCATATTAAAATCTGATTAACCATCGTAGATTGATCTGCTCCGAGATCCACGCCACGATCTTCGACCAATCGCGAATATCTCGCCGTTTCTGTTATCAAGCTATAACGATGTCACTCGGAGTCGGTTATACTTAGTCTCGACTGCTGCTGGCATCGGTCTCGACGGATATTTTGATCTTCGGACTCAATGCTTTGTCTTTGAGCTCGGGTCTGATTCATCGTTTTTGTACCCGACGTAACTCGCTTGTCTCAATCAAATAGTAAAATCAGGTAGGCCCGATTTTGATCGTATACAGATAGTCCCCTCGTTTCTTAGAGTGTAATGAGAAGAAACGAACTAAGCCTTCGATTTTGCACCTTGACCAATTATGATGCCACCTTGTGACGTAAGCGACGGAAGCGACTGAAGCGTCGCATCTGCACAGTTCTAAAAGTCATTAATTGGTGCCAGTTGATGGTCGTCCACTAGTGCCCCTGAACCGCCACGACAAACATTATAAATAGACCATCTTCACAATTTTTTCCAAACTTTACTTTCAAAATTTCTTCTAATCTTCAAAGCACTCCTACTTCCCTCAAGTTCCTTAATTCTGCAAATTCTTTAAATCTCGTTCGCCAATCTTCACTTAAAACAACAAGTTTTATCTTCTTTTTTCTTTGACTTCATATAACAATGGCGAAAACATCAAAAACCTTTCCTCAAAAGGGAAAAGCTTCTTCATCGCCGCTGGCCGTTGATAAAACGCCGGTGAAGCCATGCATCGAAGAGTGCATTCCTGGGTTTCTGATTTCAAAATTAAAAAACCCTCGTCTATCTCTGGCCGATGCGAGCCGATGTCAAGATATATATGCTCGATAACTGAGGACGACCTGAAGCAGGTAAAAAAGGATTGCCATTGAGAAGGTAAAGAGGTGGTGATCCCGACCCTTGAAGAGGACATCACCACTCATGTGAAAGGTTCTTGAGTGTTTACACTTACCCTTTTACGTTGGGTCCTGTTGACCCCGTTATGCTTAACTTCTGCCGCTAATACCAAATAACCTTGGGCGAGATTCATCCTTCCTTCTGGCGTATTGTTAATTTGCTCCGATTCTTCGTGAGCCAAGTCGAGGGGATGTCTTTTACCCTTGACCACCTTATTAGAATATATATCTTCCGTCTCTATCGAAGAGGGTCGATAAGGCTTCAGCGCCGGGGCACCATGGTGCTGTTCTCGAGCATAGATGAGGACAAGTACTAAGGATGGATGGTTCGGTTTGTTCGAGTGAGGACTTCCGACATAATTTTGGTTGAGAAGATGTCGTTCCCTGAAGAATGGAACATGAAGCATAAGCACGAATTTGTCTATAACTTCCATCTACCATTTTGTTTCTTTTGTCTTTTCGCACTGACATCCTTTCCTATGATACATCGGTTGCTTGGGTGCCCGGTGCAATCTCGGACATTGAAGGCTGGGTTCGGAAGCTGGCCTAGACCTCTTTATTCTTCGAGCACTCTTGGCGTGATTTGGCCAAGGGCCGATGGGAGGCTAAAAGTCACGGTAAGCTTCTCTATCGTGTTTGATGCCTTTATGTGAAATGTGTCTTTTTTATTTTCACTTGATTTCTTTTTATGCAAGTCTCGGGGATGTTGTCGAAATGAGTCCGGGCCCGCCTGGGGAGGAGGTGGCCCCGAAACCACCTAAGGATAAGAAGAGCAAAGGACATTTTCGATGCTGCTGAGATTCGGTTATCCTGTGTTGCCGGTCATGCTAAGTGCCAGTCTCGGAGAGATACACTCGAAGAGATTCATGCTCGTAGCTTTGTCCTCACAGCCGATATTGATAATGCGAAAGTGTTAGAGCCGAAGCCGAAGCGTTTCTCTCTGATGATGATGTGTCCGGGAGCGCAAGTGGATCCATGAGCAGAGAAGATGAAGCTGAAGTTCCCAGGGAAGATTAGGCACTTAGTAAATACCTAATTGGTCTTTTATTTTTTTCTTTTGATTTCTTGAATTTTTGTGCAAGGTCCTTGTCGGTCCCTTGTACATATTTTTGTCCATATATATAAAGAAATTTCTCTTTTGAATGCCTTCTCAAATTTTGTCTTCAATCATGTTTCGTGCCTTGTAAAATTTTAGCACATTTTTATGCTTTAAACAATATGTTCGAGACTTTGGTTTTAAATAACTTGATCAAATATATAGTAATATTAATAACTATATATTTGATATGGTATTTTGAGTGGAGCATTTTTTTCTAAAAAGAAAAAAATGGTCTAAAAAATATTATTTTATATAGTTATTAATATTACTACTTTCGGATATGTATTAAATTGTACACACGATATGAGAAAGTTTATGAGGTTTTATTTATTGTAAAAATAAAAATTATTTTCTCACATGAAAAGAAGGTTATCTTGTTACCATTTCAAAAATTAAGTGTACGAAAATTTGTTCTCTTTATATGAAATTAAGAAAATTAGAAGTTGAGAATATATATATATATATATATATATATATATATATATATATATATATATAATTACATGGATGTTTTAATGAAATAATAGTGTGTGTATTTATTTTATATGGTACCACATGACCACAATAGTAAGGTGTATAAAGTGTATCAAAAATAAATAAGACTTTCAAGTAATTTGAGACAATTCTTAATTATGCGGGTAATTGGTTAATTATCGGATAACATAACATTACCTAGTTAATTAATAAGTAGTGGTTGTCTTTGGATAAGAATTAAAAAATCAACTATCGTGGCAGCCCAACGTGTCTTGATTTAGGGGACATTTGCAATACCCACTTTTTGTGTCATGGTTTAACCTGTGCCCGCTTTGCAAAAAAAATTGCAAACATACTCGCTTTTTCGCATAACTTCAGCATACGGGGCTGAAGTAGCAAAGGCAATCACGCAAAACTTCAGCATTCTAGTAGCCGGGCCTGAAGTTCAGCTCTAGAGCTGAAGTTTTTATTTTGTAACTGGCGAACTTCAGCTCTAAAGCTGAAGTTTTTGTTTTTGTAACTAGCGAACTTCAGCTCTAAAGCTGAAGTTTTTGTTTTGTAACTCGCGAACTTCAGCTCAGAGCTGAAGTTTTTGTTTTGTAACTCGTGAACTTCAGCTCTAGAGCTGAAGTTTTTGTTTTTGTAACTGGCGAACTTCAGCTCTAGAGCTGAAGTTTTTGTTTTGTAACTCGCGAATTTCAAATCTAGAGCTGAAATTTTTGTTTGTAACTGGTGAAGTTTTTAAAACCCTTGAGTATGTACTGCTGCACATCTCTACATCTACAGTGACGACGACGAGCAGAAGAAAAATCCCTATTGTTTTCAATCTTATTCGTTTCTATTCTACAGAAGAGCTGCAGCAGCCTCAATTGTCTGTTGACCTAATTAAAATGATGGAACAAAGGTTATCATCAATTAAGAATAGAAATGCACATGTTCAGCGTTCAGGGTTTTGGAGAGACAAACTATGAAAATATTGTTTGTCTTCTTTCAGCTGCTAGATCCTTTTGATAGATCAACGTAAGCAAATTAAAGTAGTATATTTATTCAGATGTTTCTGCTTTTATCATTCTTTGTTTCCTACAACACTAGTGTCCTAGCTATGAGGGAGAAACAGAAGAATAAGAAGAAAACACAGACGTTTCATTTTACATCAATATTAAGTTTCGGAGATCACTGGAAGAAGGAGGATGAGAAAGGGGGTTGAAATTGTTTAAAAAGTGGGTACAAGTTAATTATTTTTTTAAAAAAATGAGTATAAGTTAAATGGGGGCAACTAAATAAAACGCTCCATGCAATTTTTACAATTTAAAGACCATGTGGTGACTCTTACTATATTTGATAATGTGGCATTAGAAGATTAAGTTAGGCCAAGTCATCACCTAATTAGTGGGTCAAGGCTAGTCAAAATATAAAGCTCTTATTCTTAGATAACAATTAACTCAACTTACAAATTCACATTTCATCACCTGTTTCACTATGTAATCGTGCAAAGAAAAAATCAATTTTCACACCCAGTAAGAAACGATATTTCATTTCACAAGCATACAATCCTCCTACAGAAACAAAAATTCATCCTTCACTATTTTCCAATTTCACGCACCTCAGTCCTTATTGGATTGGGGGAAAGAAAAAAAAAAAGGCTTGCTTCGCAAAGAAAAAATGGGAATTTGACAAAAAGGATAAATAAATTTTGCCAGAAAATTTCATTTTCAAGCTACTAAATTTGTACTAAAAATGGTACAGAAATCAATCACATACACATATTACGTCAGAATACTAAAACGCATTGAACTTGAATTCAATTCAAAAATAGAGATATGTGTAAAAGCCCATTTTTTCAGATATGCAAAGTAATTATTGTGATTTAAATGAGTACAAATTGCACGAGCACCCTATTTGGTCGTCCCCATTTAACTTATACCTATTTTTTTTAAAAGTTTTAACTTGTACCCACTTTTTAAACAATTTCAGCCTCCTTTCTCCTCCACCTTCTCCTCCTCAAAATTATATCCGCACTCAAACTTATATATTATTGTTGTGGTTATAGGATTATATCTGGTAGAGTTTGTTTTACTTTTTCTGTTTAAATTGGCCTTCTAAGCATGTTGCCAAGATGGTGTCAGTTCCATTTACGTCAAAGCTCCACTAGCTTTTCGTTGTGTCCCCATTCCCTTCCCTCCTCTTTCTTTTGGCGATGATGGGAATTGGGGATTATTTTTCAAGAGGAAGTCTTGAGGCTTGCCTCAGATAGGGAAGTAGAAGTCATTGCAGGCAGCATGTGAATTGGATTATCCAAAAGAAAAACATATTTGTGAATACTTTCAACATTCGAATCATATGGAAAGTCAGTTAAAACTTCAACTCTAAGAAGACTGAAGTTCGCCAGTTACAAACAAAACTTCAGCTCTAGAGCTGAAGTTCGACACTTATAAAACAAAAACCTCTAGAGCTGAAGTTCGCCAATTACAAAACAAAAACTTCAGCTCTAGAACTGAAATTCCTCAATTACAAAAACAAAAACATCAGCTCTAGAGCTGAAGTTCGCCAGTTACAAAACAAAAACTTCAGCTCTAGAGCTGAAGTTCGCCAGTTACAAAAACAAAAACTTCACTAATTACAAACAAAAACCTCAGCAAATAGAGAACAAAACTTCAGTTCGCCAGTTACAAAAACAAAAACATCAGTAATACAAACAAAAACTTCAGCAAATAGAGCACAAAACTTCAGCTACTATGCTTAAGTTCAACAATTACAAACAAAAACTTCAGCACACTTGGTTCAACAGACTTGGTACTTCAGTCCCGTCTACTAGAATGCTGAAGTTTTGCGTGATTGCCTTTGCTACTTCAGCCCCGTATGCTGAAGTTACGCGTAAAAGTGGATACGTTTGCAATTTTTTTTGCAAAGCGGGCACAAGTTAAAACGTGGCTCAAAAAGCGGGTATAGATGCAAATGCCCCTGTAAATGAAGATGGAAATTGTTTGGGCTTACGTCTGGGCATGCTTTGTCGCGTTTGACGGGTGTGGGAGGGATTGTTAAGAGAACCGTCCCAGGTATGTTAAGGCTATCTCTTCTTTCCTTTTTGGCATGATCCATATGACACAACGAAACGAGCAAGCACGCAAGTTTCAGAAACAATTTTATTCTTAGAAGTACTAAGGTTGCCTATGTTCCTGATTCCCCATATGTCATACTATCATATTGTCTATACATGGGTCTCATAACATTCCAAGAGATCATATTGACTTGCTTCAGTATGCATTGCATTCCTTTATACATGTGCATTTACCCATGACTCAGACGGCGTTATATACGCGTATATATGTATATATATGGGATATGGAAAAAGTTACGGCGTTATATACGCATCACCACCTGATCAGCTGGTATACGATGATGATGTTGCCCATAATGGCTGAAATGATATGATGGGATGCCCTCAGAGGCTAGATGATGTTATGTACGTACAGACCTATGTATTACATGATATTTATACGCATATGCATGACACTATAAGTATTTCATGATTTACAGAGCTATCCAGACTTACAGGTTGAGTTCTTTACTCCATGTTTCTCCCATGTCCTTAATTAAATATTGACTTACTGTTATATTTTAGTTTCGCCTTACATACTCGGTACATTATTCGTACTGACGTTCTTTTGTTGGGGACGATGTATTCATGCCTGCAGGTATAGATAACCAGTTTGACGAGCCCTCATAATAGATGAGATTGACATTCAGCGAAGGATCGGTAAGACTCCACCTCATTCGGAGTGCAACCGAGTTTATGAGTCATCGTGTTAGAATTTTGCTACAGACTTATGGGTAGGCCGGCACCCTGTCCCATTTGATGTCAAATAATCATAGAGGCTTTATAGAGAGAGGTTTAGTTTGTATAGTATGTCAGAGGCCTTGACGACCATATGTATTCATATTTTAAGAACGATGGTTCATTAATATAACATTTGGCCACTTACAATTGTATATTACGAGTTGTGGCCATGTTGGCCCATAAAAGTTATAAATG
The DNA here is from genome assembly GCF_000393655.2 of Nicotiana sylvestris. NCBI lineage: Eukaryota > Viridiplantae > Streptophyta > Magnoliopsida > Solanales > Solanaceae > Nicotiana > Nicotiana sylvestris. The sequence continues at coordinate 207,581,816 of NC_091064.1, read as the reverse complement.
GAATGAATGAGTTACAGAGTAGTTCACTCAGACCACTATGGCACCGGGTGCCAGCCACGCCTCCCCAAGTTCGGGGCGTGACAATAATAATGCTTTTATAGTCAGGCTCGAGTGAAACCTGAATTTGAAGCAAAAAGGACCCCTAGATTTGTTTGGAATGATAACGGACCCTCGATATGTAGTCGAGTAGGTTCTTATTCGAATTCGAGATAGCAGGACCCTTAGGTTCGAATCGAGTGAGAACGTGTTCTCGAACTCAAAGTTTGTTGGCCCTTAGGCTCTTTGAATTGGGCCGTTACGACCTCTAAAGGATGGCTATTTTTCCCCTCTTTTGGCTCAAAGACTTAGTAAAGTTTTCTTATGCCTTAGCATGTATTTTTTGTACCCATTGGTTTTTTTAGGGTTTAGTATTGATCGAAACCCCTTTATTTTTTGTGCCTTAGCACAAGTTTATATTTGAATAATTTGATACCTCTTATGGTTTTTCGAGGGCTGATTTTATCCAAGCCCTTTCATTATTTTTGCCAAGGGTAACCATTTTAACCGGTTTTTAAATAATTCGAAGGTTGTTTTTATCACGGGTTCGGACGTCTCCGAGCCGTATTAGTTTGGCCGTAGACTTTGGGAGTGACTCTTGGTCTTATTTTTCCAACAACACTTTGAACTTGTTCGAAGTGTTAGTCCTCGAAAATGATGGCCTTAGCCTATAAATCGAGTTACATATGATGGCTATTAATCTACATGGACACGGTTTATTCGACCATTTGGCCCATTACAAAGTTTCCCTATCGAGACCCTGCTGACACGAAGCATCTTCTTTGAAAACATAACATCCAAGGGTGATGCCCCCCAGTATTTGAGGTTAAATGTAAAGAAGCCTCGGATACTGTTGAATTGTCCCCAGGTAGCACATATAATTGTTGCCTCGTTAAAAACCTCGCCGGAAAAACCCATTTGGGATAAAACTGATCTAAAGGAAAAAGAGTGCAACGCGTGCTTTAAAACCTAAGGTCTTCGTGTTAAAGAGCTTCTCGACGTCTTCGATCAAACACCTGCAATAAATTAGTATCAAATACAAATGGAAAGGGATAAAGTCATACCTTAGCAATAATATCATTTGAGGAGTGATATGTTCCAATTTTTTGGAAATTGTTCGCCCTCTATTGTGCCAAGTTTGTAAGATCTCTTTCTGATGACACCAAGGACTTGATATGGCCCTTCCCAATTTGGGCCGAGCTTACCTTCGTTCGGGTCTCGAGTATTGAGGGTGGCTTTTCTCAGAACTAAGTCCCCTATTTTGAAGAGTTGAAGATTGGCTCTTCGATTGTAGTATCTTTCGATTCGCTGTTTTTGGGCGGCAGTTCGAACGAGGGCGGCTTCCTATTTTTCGTCTAATAATTCGAGGCTTGTTCTTATAGCCTCGCGATTTGATTCTTTCGTTGTGTATCGAAACCTGACGCTTGGTTCCCCGACTTCAACTGGGATCAGAGCTTCGGCGCCATATACTAAGGAGAATGGCATTGCCCCCGTACTGGATTTTGTCGTTGTCCGATATGCCCAAAGGACCTCGGGTAGAATTTCTCTCCATTTTCCCTTGGCGTCGCTCAATGTTTTCTTTAGATTCTGAATGATAGTTTTGTTCATTGATTCGGCCTGTCCGTTTCCACTTGGATGATACGGCGTCGATAAAATCCGTTTTATTTTATGTTCTTCGAGAAACTTCGTTACCTTGCTGCCGATGAACTGCTTTCCGTTGTCGCATACGATTTCAGCAGGTATCCCGAATAGGCAAATGATGTGATCCCAGATGAAGTCTATAACTTCTTTTTCTCTGACTTTCTAGATTGCTTCCACCCATTTAGAGAAGTAGTCAGTCATAAACAAAATGAATTTAGCTTTTTCTAGAGCCGATGGCAGAGGGCTGACGATATCCATCCCCTATTTCATGAATGGCCATAGGGACAGGACCGAATGAAGTTGTTCTCAGGGCTGATGGATTATTGATGCTTACCTTTGGCATTTATCACATTTTCGAACAAACTCCTTAGTGTATTTTTCCATACTATCCCAATAGTATCATGCTCTGATGATTTTGTGAACTAGTGATTCAGCACTGGAATGGTTCCGACAACTACCTTCATGGACTTCCGTAGAACATAATTGGTGTCCGTTGGTCCCAAACATACTGCTAATGGTCCGTCGATCATCCTTCTGTACAATGTTCCATCTTCAACCAATGTGAATCGAGCTGCTTTTGTTCGTAAGGCCCTCGATTCTTTAGGGTCAGATGAGAGCTTTTCGTTTTTCAAGTACTCGATATATTTATTCCGCCAATCCCAAGTTAAGCTTGTGGAGTTTATCTCAGTGTGACCTTCTTCGATCATGGATCTCGAGAATTGAACGATAGTCCCCAAGCTGATTTCGTCCTCCTCGACTGATGACCCCAAATTTGCAAGAGCATCGACTTCACTGTTCTGCTCGCGAGGTACGTGCTGCAAGGTCCATTCTCTAAAATGGTGTAAAGTCACATGTATCTTGTACAAATACCTTTGCATTTTGTCCTTTCGAACCTCGAAGGTTTTGTTTACTTGGTTCACTCCCAGTAAAGAGTCGAACTTGGCTTCAATGACTTCCTCCCCCAAGCTTTTAGCTAGTTCTAGACCTGCAATCATGGCCTCGTACTCAGCCTCATTGTTAGTCAACTTAGAAGTTTTGATGGATTGTCTAATAGTGTTCCCCGTGGGCGGATTAAAAACGATGCCTAGCCCGGACCCCTTCACATTCAAGGCGCCATTAGTGAAAAGGGTCCACGCCCCTGATGATGTACCTGATTTTAACAAGAGTTCCTTCTCGACTTCGAGTATGAGGGTTGGCGTGAAATCGTCCACGAAGTCTGCTAAAATTTGAGACTTGATAGACGTTCGGGGTTGATATTCGATATCGTACCCACTGAGTTTGATGACCCACTAGGCCAATCGGCCCGATAGTTTGGGCTTATGCCAAACATTACGAAGTGGGTAAGTGGTTAATACACATATGGGGTAATATTGAAAATACAATTTTAGCTTCCTAGCAGCGCTTATCAGTGCAAGTGCCAGTTTTTCTAACTGTGGATATCTAGTTTTTGCTTCTCCAAGAGTTCGACTTACATAATAAACAGGGAGTTGTGTACCTTGCTTTTCTCGAACCAGGACACCACTTACCGCAATCTCTGAGACTACCAATTACAAGTAGAGTTTTTCATCTGCCTTTGGAGTATGGAGCAATAGTGGGCTCGAGAGGTATCACTTCAATTCCTCTAACGCCCGTTGGCATTCCAAAGTCCATGCAAAAACGTTCTTCTTTTTTAGTAGAGAGAAAAAACTATGACTCTGATCCGACGGTCTTGAGATGAATCGGCTTAAGGCAGTTATCCGCCCTGTCAGCCTTTGCACGACTTTAACATTGTCCACGACGGTGATCTCTTCGATAGCCTTGATTTTATCGGGGTTGATCTCAATTACCTGATTCGACACCATGAAGCCAAGGAACTTGCTTGTTCCGACCCCGAAAATGCATTTTGGGGTTGAGCTTCATGTTGTATTTTCTCAGTATCTAGAATGTTTCCTGCAAATATGTCAAATGGTCCTCTGCATGCGGGGATTTAACTAGCATGTCATCAATATATACTTCCATTGACTTAACTATCTGTTCTTCTAATATTTTATTTACTAGGCGTTGGTAGGCAGCTCCTGCATTTTTAGCCCGAAGAGCATTACATTATAACAATATGTTCCATATTTGGTGATAAACGAAGTCTTTTTCTGGTCTTCCGGGTTCATTTGAATTTGATTGTACCCGGAATAGGCATCGAGAAAACTAAGAATCTCGTGGCCGACCGTGGCATCGATCATGCGATCGATGTTAGGCAGTGGAAAAGAATCTTTGGGTCATGCCTTGTTTAAATCCTTATAATCTACACATATCCTAAGTTTGTTCCCTTTTTTAGGAACTACGACTACATTGTCTAACCATTCGGGATATTTCACTTCCCGAATGACCCTATTTAAAGAAGTTTAGTAACCTCGTCCTTTATGAATGCGTGCTTTACCTTAGAATGGGGCCTTCTCTTTTGTTTCACCGGTCTAAACTTTGGGTCCAGGCTTAGTCGATGTGCTATTATCTCCGGCGGGATCCCTGTCTTGTCTAATTGGGACCAAGCAAAATAATCTATATTATCAATAAGAAATTGAATAAGCCTTTTCTTGAGTTTGGGGGTTCACCTTGCTCCCCGGTATACATTTCGCTCGGGCAGGTGCTCGATCAATATAATCTGTTCCTAATTCATTACGAGTTGCGTCGGAATCTTCGGGAACAACAAAAGTTTGAGGGGTCAAAAAATCTTCCACTTCCTCTTCCATTTCCTGCTTCTCCGATTCGGTCGAGACTAGTGGCGGTGATTGTTATTTGGATTCCTATTTACCCTTGATGCTAAATCCTTCTAATGTTGATAACGTCGATATCGGTATTACCTCATCGACTGCGAACATTTCTTTTGCAGCATATTGCTCCTCGCACACTATTTTTACCCCGTCCAACATCGAGAATTTCATTATTTGGTGGAGAGTCGAAGGGACTGGCCTCATGTTGTGGATCCAAGGCCTCCAGAGCAGAGCGTTGTACCTCATGTCGCCCTCGATTACGTGAAACTTAGTATCTTGGATAGCTCCAGCCACGTTCACTAGTAGGATGATCTCTCCTTTAGTTGTTTCACAAACCATATTAAAATCGTTCAAGACCCGAGTTGCGGGCACGATATGATCTTATAGGCCGAGCTACTCCACGACCCTTGATCGGATGAGATTTGTCGAGCTACATGGATCCACTAAAACACGCTTAACTTGAACTTTATTTAATAAGATAGAAATTATCAGGGCGTCGTTGTGAGGTTGAGAAATTCCTTCTGCTTCCTCGTCGTTGAATGATACGGTGCCTTTTGGCACATAGTCTCGGGTCTGTTTCTCCCTAATAATTTATACCTTAGTGCGTTTGAACATGGGCCTTTGTGGAATATTGACCCCTCCGACGATCATATGAATTGCATAATGCGGCTCCTCCTGTTCATTTTTCCTGTTGGTGTCCCTTTCCCCAAAATGATTCGTGGCTCGGTCACTTAGGAATTCTCGAAGGTGGCCCTCATTGAATAAATGGGCTACCTCCTATCTCAATTGCCTGCAATCCTCGGTACTGTGACCATGTATTCTATGGTATTTACACATCAGATTGGGGTTCTTTTGGGAATGATTGGTTTATATGGGCCTGTGCCATCTGGTATCGTTGATTCTTCTAATTGCCGATACAATGCCTGATGCATCGACACTAAAATTATATTCCAACAATTGAGGTGCCTTTATGGGATCTATGTGCTTATCAAAATCACTTTTGCTCATGAGTCCCTGAGAATTCTGTGCTCGATCACTTCTTCAATCGTTCCGGGCGAAATTGTATCGTGGACCACTGTTCCTGTGATCTGAGGTATACAGTTGATATCGGTCTTTGTTCGATCTTGGCTCCCTATCGATGTCCCTCTGATTTTTGGCTGCTGACCTGTTTGGGTGTGTAAGCACGTGATTTTTGCCCTATGAAAGAATTACTCCCAAAAATTCAAAATAAAACGATTTTCCTTGGTGTGCAATTTTGAGAATTTTTGTGACATTTTGGATAATTATTTGTTTCTGTCTGTGCGTGTTTATTTGTTAAATTAATAAAAATTACAAAAATATGTCGCATTTGCATTTAGTATTTATTTAAGTTTGTTTTACAAAATCATAAAAATAATGTACGTTGCATTTTTAGCATTTAACGTCTAAATTGTGTGATTTTTATAGTTAATTGCTATTTAAATGTGCGATAATTGTTATTTGGACAGATTTTTGAAGTTATAACAGATTTTGAATCAGGGCAGTAACAGTAGTTTTAGGGGTAATACGGGAATTAACCAATTGCAGATTATTTAATTATGGTGGGGGACAAGACATAATGATAAAAGCAAAAAGGAAAAGGTGGATAATGATGTCTTCTTTTCAAAAAGAGGGAACAAGGGGACCCACTTTGACTACTTTTCAAAAAGAGGGAACATGAGGGCCCACTTTGACTACTTTTCAAAAAGAGGGAACACGGGGGCCCATGTTGACTACTTTTACTAAAGTAAAAGTGTGGGTAATAATAAAAGTTAAAGGGTGCACATAGTGGAAGAAGATAGGGTCTTGCTTTGGGTATATAAGAGACTCATTTGACACTTAAAAAAAGGGAGGGGATTTTTTGGAAGAATTTCGGGAGAGTAATTTCAAAACTAAAGGAGAGAACAAAAACTGAAAAAAAATCTTCTACTTTCCTTCATTATTTGAAATCAGCATTAATTGCTGTTGTTTCATCGAAGCTTGAAGCTTTTTTTTTTGGGATTACTACTCCACCGGTTTGCAAACTCTGTTCCTGGGTTGTTACTGTTGCTGGGCTGTTGTTGCTGGGCTGTATTGTTACTACTGCTGCTGATTCTCATCTTTATCTTCTTTTGTTTCCAATACCAGGTACACGACTGTAATACTAGCTATTACTAGATAAAAATGTGGAAGCATGAATACATATGAAGAATGGAATTTTGAAGTTTTGATTTCGCTTTTTCTTTCTTCCTTTTATTGATTGTATTTAGGCTATTTCATGTATTACTGAATAATAATTGGAATAAGAGAAAATAACATAAGTGGGTCTTTAGTGAATCAGCTTGGCAAAATGGGTTAATTCACTAGCTATGAAAGTTTTAATACGGTCAACAGTAGGTCAATCATGAATGAATAGTTAAATTTAGTTAAAGCCAAACAAGACTAGATAATGTTTAAGTTTAATAATCTTTCTAATAAGCTTTAGTAATTGTGGTTAAATTTAGTTTCAAATGGTTATGAATAATTAATTCCAATAGTTGTTTTTTTTATGTAACAATGCGAGCTTCAATCTAGCTATATTTGATTTCTTTTGAATATTAGTTGTCGAATTTCTTATTTTATTTATAATTTCGAATTTTTTCTTTAAAATTCTTTCATTTAATATTGATCATAATCTAGCAATTAGTATGTTACATGTTTTTAATTTTTTCTAACTCCTAATTAATTAGGATTTTCTTTCTTTATTTTAGAGACTAAACTTAATAGAAAAAGTGTAGTCTCTTTAGGATTTGTCCATTTAAAATAAATGAGATGAGCCTCGCCTAGTAAAATGTATAGATTGCGGGGCCCTCACAAATGTATACATTAATTACTTAGAACATCGGAGTTGGCCGTCTAGAGAAATTTTACGGCCTTTCCCAAAACAACAATACGCTAGCTGTTCTAGGCGCGTCTTTAACAAATCATTTTCTTAAATATGGGTGTGCATTTATGTAACCCAAATCCAAATCTCAACGGAGTCGAAATGTGTCGATAACCATGGGTGCATTGATTGCGACGTGGTCTGAAATACGTTTTCACAATGTTGCAATTCTCCGTAAAATAATAACAATAAATAAATAATAATAAAAGCGGCTAAAAGTTAAAACTTGCACATTAGCTCATAATTGTATAAAATCAGATAAACAAGCCGAATATGACAGTTGAGCGACCGTGCTAGAACCACGGAACTCGGGAATGCCTAACACCTTCTCCCGGGTTAACAGAATTCCTTATCCGGATTTCTGGTTCGCGGACTGTAATACAGAGTCATTCTTTTCCTCGATCCGGGATTAAATTGGTGACTTGGTACACCCTAAATCTCCCAAGTGGCAACTCTGAAATAAATAAACAAATCCCGTTTCGATTGTCCTTTAATTGGAAAAACTCCTTCACCCCTCACGGGGGCGGAAAAAGGAGGTGTGACAGCTCTGGCGACTCTGCTGGGGATTATTAACCCAGAACCACTGGTTCATGGTTAGAAATTCGAGCTTAGATAAATTGTTATATTTGGCTTTATCTGATTTTTTTACATGTTTGAGCCTAATGTGCTAAATGCTGCTTTTACCGCTTTGATATTATCTGAACTATATATAAATTGTGCCGAAACCTTTCTCTTCTTACCTCCGGGGATGTGCTTACTGGTTGAGACTCCCTATTCTGTTAATGTCATACCTTGAAATAAGAAAGAGGCCGGACAAGTTACTAAGCCGGATGGCCCTTTGGTTCCCGGAAAGTTGTCCCCTCCTCGATTCGAGTTGTCCGCTCGGGTACACAGTCTAGAACACCGACCCAGGTTTTAAACATAGAATAACTCAACTTTATGTCGGATCCCTAGTAGGAACGCTTATTTGCATCATGTGCATTTTGACTTAGGGGACTCAACACAGGGGTTGGGTCTGTCTAGGGCTAGCAACCTGAAATGAAAAAGACCATCTTGATGCATCCTATGTGCTACATGTTGCATTCCTTCAAGGGTAAAAGGGTCATTTGGCGGACCAATGATAATTGAGAGTGAATGAAAAGGAAAAAAGGAAAAAGAGAGGGTGAAGTGCGAAGATAAAGCAAATAGGGCCCGATTATGTTTTGTTACATTTTTATTAAAAAAAAAAATAAAAAAAAAATGAAAAATTCAAAAAAAATTCTTTGCACTTTTTATCATTTTTGAAAAATCAAAAACAAAAAAAAGGGAAAAAGAAAATCCAAAAGATTTTACATGTTTCACCACCTTTTAAGAAAAAGCAAAAGAAAAAAAAAAGATATGTTTTCTCTCAATTAGTTATTTTTTTTTTATTCTCACCCGTATCCAATCTGCCCGAACTACGTCGGGTCTGATTCTCACCGGATGTGAGATACATAGGCAAACCTCATCGGTTCCGGCCCATAATTTTCAAAAAATCCAAAAAAAATATTTTTCTTTACTTCCTCTCTAGAAAAGTTTTTGAGACCCCCAATTTTCAAAATATCCAAAAATATTTTCCACTATTTGCTTCTTTAGAAAGTCTTTCTTTTAGACCCTAATTGTTTTTTTTTTAAATATTTTCTTTCTTCCAAAAATCCAAAAAAAAAAAAAATCATTCTTCCTTCAAAATTGAAAAGAAAATTCAAAATTCAAAAATATTTTTTTAGAAGCATTTCTTTCATAAATTGAAAGTAAAATTCCAAAAAATATTTTGTGTCTTCTTTAGAAGTTTTTCTTTCGAAACTCAAAAAAAAAATCTTTTTTCTTTAGAAGTCCTTTGCAAAAATGCTGGAAAAAAAAAATCAAAATCCAAAAATGTTCTCTTTATTCTTTATAAGTCTTTCTTTCGAAAAATAAAATAAAAATTCAAAAAAAAAGTTAGTTTATTTACTTTACGCATGATATTCCCGAACTACGCGGGTTTGATTCTCACAGGATGTGAGATACGTAGGCAACCCTCATCGGGTCCAACCTCCCCTTTGCTAAAATTGCCAACAAAAAATAATGTCAAAATTTTAATTTTGTCATAAATTAGTCGGGTGATGTCCAACATCCCCTTTGCTAAAATAGCCAATAAAAAAAATGTCAAAATTTTAATTTTGTCATAAATTAGTCGGGTGATGTCCAACCTCTCCTTTGCAAAAATAACCAAAAACTGTCGAATTTTTATCATAAATAAGTCGGATAATGCCGCTCATGTCAAATATAGCCAAATATCCCCAAACGGGACGCCGGAAGGCTGATTTTGCATAAACAGCCACCTTTGGTTATGTTTGATTTTTGACCCTCACAACCTTAAAATCTGCCTCCCTGAGGCGCTGATTGGCCCTGTTTGCAATACCGGGTCTTTTATTGTAAATTGAAAAAAAAAGAGTCACAAATAAGTCGGGTGATGCTGTTTTTGTCAAAAATAGCCGAATGTTCCCGAAAGGGACGCCGGAAGGCTGACTTTGTATAAACAGCCACCTTGGATCATTTTTTTGGATTTTGGTCGGTTAGCTAACGCAGCCTTAAAATCTTTGTCCCCGAGACGCTGAAAGGCTGTGTTTGCAACACCAGGTCTTTTATTTTAATTAAAAAAAACAAAAAAAACAAAGAGTCAGCGGTCAGGTGAATACCGTTTGGATTTTTGGTCAAAATAAGTCGAGCCAGCTTCGGCAGTGTCTTAAACCGTTCTTGCCGATATAGCCTTAGAGTATCTTTCAGTTGTCGAAAGACTATTTTCGTAAAAGAACGGACAAGTTTGTAAAGTACCATAAAAATAACCGTTGTAATCATGTTTGTTTTATTATGAAAAAAAATATATATTTTATTGTTGTTTATCCTTTTTAGGCCGAACTACGCTAGGTCTGATTCATGTGGGGTCATGATACGTAGGCAATCTTCATAAGATTCGACCACCACTGAAAAGGGAATGATAATAATAAATTAAAAAAAAAATGGAAAGCGCGGGTGCATCGCATCTCTGATAGAACGGTTTAACTGCTTAGGTGCATTGCATCTCTAATATATGATTATCTGTCAAATGCCCTAACACTAACGTGATGGCTTCCCTTTGTTGTGTTCATATATAGAAAAGTGGTTGGTTGTGGTAACTCCTCCCTGCAAAGCAAAAAAGGACAATGACACAGAACCTCAGAACCGAGTGGGTCGGTACCGATGACCGACAACAACTGGTCGAACAGAACAACGGGTTGGTAAAAGAAGTGTAAATGCTGAGACAGCATGTGGCAGACATGTATCAGGCATGGACGACTGGGAAAGCACCACCCCCGCCACCGCCAAACTTCTTGAACTCTGTCCTTACCCAAGCACCCAATACCATAACGGATGATCCCCCATACTCTCCATCCCAACCCACTTATAGTAGCTTTCCCAGCTACCCAAGTAGCTTCATCACTCGTCAACGCTATTCCCCTCCCCAACACTACTTCTCCCCTCGAGACTCCCAAAGACATGCTTCACTTTCCAAATACCCAGCTCCACAAAAGGCCTATCCACCCTCACAAGCCTACCGGAAGCCCCCTGGATCAGGTTTCCGGCTCAATCAAGCATTTAGGAACGAGAGGTTGCTGAAACGAGAAAAGGCTCTCACCCCTATCGGAGTATCTTATGCAAGTCTGTTTGAAAGGCTAATGCATGCTGGCCTGATTGAGCCGCTCCCCGCATATACTCCGGATCCACGTGCAAAAAGCTTTGATTCTGCTGCACGATGCGCATACCACTCCAATGTCAGAGGGCACAACATTGAGAGCTGTCGTAATCTGAAAAGGGAAGTAGAAAGGATGATCCAAAAAGGGCGGATTGTGATCGATGACAGTGACATGGAGCACTCGAACCCTATCGAGAACTTGTTGACGGAGGTTGATGATATTGAAGTTGGTAATGGTCTTGGCAGTATTGATGCGAAGCTCAGTGGCTAAGATGCCAGTTTTGATAAAGTGGGAGGACGCTCCGTTCCTTGGTTAGCAAGAGAGAAGCTTGTGGTGGCTTATTTTGTTGTCATTTCTGTTGACCGAATTATTCTTAGGGTTGTAGTCCGAATATTGTCTTGTGTCAAACTTTCTTATCTTTCCATTTGTCATAGCGGTTTGTTTAAGTTTTGTCCAGTTTGTTTTAGGATTTTATTCTGGTTTGTTTTGTTTGTTTTGTTATTCAAACCATTCCATCGGTAGTCTAAAGCAAATCCAGTCTTTTATTATTTCCAGTCATCTTTTTGTTTAGTCCTTTTATCATTTTTGTTCAGCGCCGATTCTCGTGACATGACATGCGCACACAGTTTGGGCCTAATCTTAAAAGTTAATCATAAAACCCCGGAAAGGTGATCAGAACGTTTAAAGGAAATAAGGACGGTTTGAGATTATTCGGAGCTCGAGTCATGTGGAACTAGGGCAAGTAAAACACAAAGAAAACCGTTAAAAGCAAGATTCGCCAGATTGACATAAGGGTCGTTCATGATAATGAGGGTGAGAGTGTCGCCCGACAATGCTTTAGAAATGACAAATGAAAAAGGAAAATGTGTGAATATAGTTGTCAAGTCCATCACCCTCAGAAGAGGCTACAAATCTTGTGTTGTTTACACTTGGCATGTTTTGAAGACTGGAATGACGAAGGCATTTTGTTCTGCTACCTAAACACTTTATCCTTCGTTACCCTTTTTGAGCCTTACTTATTTTTCTTTCGTACCCCTCTTTCGGAATCAGTAGCAACTACTAGAAAATACGACCATGGAAGGTAAAGAAAAAGAAAAGAAAAAAAAAGGAAAGAAAAGAAAACAACAAAACGATAAAAGAGAAAAGAGAAAAAAAAACAAAAAAAAAGAGAAAAGAAAAATGATAACGAAAACAAAAGAAAGTCAAATGAAAAAGAGGAATTAGGAACTACGTTCGACCTGATTCCTCAAAGAGGATACGTAGGCGCCTCACGGCTCGGTCATGGTGTTAAAAAATTTAAAAAAAAAATCCCCAAGCAAGAAACTGGGGCAAGGGTTGCGCTTGTTGTAAACAAATATGGTTCTGAAGGTTGTAATTTTATACCTCAAATTGATTTGTTTTTGAGCCTTTAATACCCTATCTTTCTAGCCTATCCAAAAACCCACATTACGGTCCAAAGAAAGACCTTCTGATCAGTCTTCAAAAGATACCAAGTCAGACAAATGAGAGTTTTACCGATGAATATAACACTCTGATCCACAGAAGAAAGGACTCTAATCCCCAGCAGAGAGAGTCATATCGGCAACACTCCAAATCCCCAGCTGGAAAGTGATACAAATGAGAGAGTCTTATCGGTGAAAATCTTCACAGACACCATAAGGCGATGAAAGCTGAAAAAAAAACCAAAATAAGAGAGGCTTGATAGTGAAAACCCTTCGGGCACTACAAGTCGAATAAGATTGAGAATCAGATGGGGAATCGCCAAATGAAGAGCTTGAAAGACGATTGACGGCGGAGGATAAGTCACATGTGCATGTCATGACCATTAGAGTCGGTATCTGCGCTTGATAGGTTTTTATTTATAGTTTCTTTTGTTAAAGAGTCATCTTTTTCCTTTGTCTTTTATTCTGTTCCTTTTTATCTTTCTCCTTTCATAGAGAAATTCCCCAGTAGAGTCTGTTTGGTCAGAACAAGTGAGAAATGACTTCAAAATCTGCCATCAGCTTTCCAATTATTCAAGACCGGATCCGATTAGAACATCCAAATGGTCTAAATCAAGAAAGGACAAAGCAAGGAGAACAATGAGCATGACTTGGGAAATTCATACGAGACTAAAAGGTCGGGAAAATGCCAGTTTCTGAGCTATGCCACAAAAGAAGAGGGATATCCCCAGCAGAAAGGGATTATCCCCAGCAAATAATATCATCCCCAACAAGTTTTGGAATGCAGAGCAAGGAAGGAGAAAGGGAAAAGCCATCCCAGTAGGAGTATCACAACCAACCACCGCGTTTTAAACTAACAAATTTTGTTTGATTTGAAACAGGTAAAGGAAATGGCATTGATGACGGAAATGCATGCCACAAGGGAGATTATCAAATTGGGGCAGAAAATTTTCCTTCCATTTAGAAAATTTTCTTGAAGTCAGGTACCCATTTGGGGAAGAATAAAGATAACACCAGTCTCAAGGAAAGTGGTCTTGGAACCAGTGTTGCCCCCAACATAATAAGTTTCAATGGAGGAAGTTGTTCCCCAGCGGACAGAACAAAAGGATGAAACTTGTACTCGGAAAAAGCAAGAGGCCAGTATCATTCCCAGTAGCCTTCCGAAGAGTGAAGCACTAGTTCTGAAGGAATCAGAATCCCCCAGCAGTGTTATCCTCGACAGCGTTATCCCCAGCTGATAACATTTTATCCCCCAACAGGTAAGTAAATAATTCCCCAGCAGTGTTATCCCCAGCAGTTTCGAAGGGAAGACAACACAAGTTTTTAAGGAAATGGTTCACGCATAGGAGACGCACTTCCTAAGTTTAGTTTTACCAATAAGAGACGCACTTCCTAAGTTTAGTTTTACCAATAGGAGACGCACTTCCTAAGTTTATTTTCAGGCATAGGAGACGCACTTCCTAGTTCAAAATCATTAAGGTTTCACCCATAGGAGACGCACTTCCTAAAAGTTTATTTTTACCCTAGGAGACGCACTACCTAAGTTATTTTTCCCATAAGAGACGCACTTCCTGAGTTATTTTTACTCATAGGAGACGCACTTCTTGAGTTATTTTTACACATAGGAGACGCACTTCCTAAGTTTAATTTCATGCATAGGAGACGCACTTCCTAAGTTTAATTTCATGCATAGGAGACGCACTTCCTAAATTAAAATTTCATGCATATGAGACGCACTTCCTAAATTAAGTTTGTAGGAGACGCACTTCCTAGTTTGAATCATTAAAGTTTCACCCCTAGGAGACGCACTTCCTAGTCTAGTTCATTTAAGTTCATTTGTAGGAGACGTGCTTCCTAGTTTGAATGATTTAAGTTTCACCCCTAGGAGACACACTTCCTAGTCTGGTTCATTTAAGTTCATTTGTAGGAGACGCACTTCCTAGTTTGAATCATTGAAGTTCCACCCCTAGGAGACGCACTTCCTAGGCTGGGTCTTTCAAGTTATATTTTGCTTTAGGAGACGCACTTCCTGATTTTGGTTCATACAAGTTTTACTCGTAGGAGACGCACTTCCTAGTTGGGTTCATCCGCCCTCGAATAGGATATTTTGGGTTCATCCGCCCTCGAATAGGATATTTTGGGTTCATCCGCCCTCGAATAGGATATTTTGGGTTCATCCGCCCTCGAATAGGATATCTTGGGTTCATCCGCCCTCGAATAGGATATCTTGGGTTCATCCGCCCTCGAATAGGATATCTTGGGTTCATCCGCCCTCGAATAGGATATTTTGGGTTCATCCGCCCTCGAATAGGATATCTTGGGTTCATCCGCCCTCGAATAGGATATTTTGGGTTCATCCGCCCTCGAATAGGATATCTTGGGTTCATCAGCCATCGAATAGGATATTTTGGGTTCATCCGCCCTCGAATAGGATATCTTGGGTTCATCCGCCCTCGAATAAGATATCTTGGGTTCATCCGCCCTCGAATAGGATATCTTGGGTTCATCCGCCCTCGAATAGGATATCTTGGGTTCATCCGCCCTCGAATAGGATATCTTGGGTTCATCCTCCATCGAATAGGATATTTTGGGTTCATCCGCCCTCAAATAGGATATTTTGGGTTCATCCGCCCTCGAATAGGATATTTTGGGTTCATCCACCCTCGAATAGGATATTTTGGGTTCATCCACCCTCAAAATAGGATATTTTGGGTTATTGAAATCAGGAGCCCGCCTGAAGAGAGGAAAGGCGTTTTATTTTTCAAAGTTGTTGAAGTTAGGAGCCCGCCTGAAGAGAGGAAAGACGTTTTATTTTTAAAGTTGTTTAAATCTCGCCAACCTAAAGAAAGGAATGACATTTTATTTTCAAAGTTGTTGTTGAAGTCAGGAGCCCGCCTGAAGAGAGGAAATGCATTTTATTTTTAAAGTTGTTTAAATCTTGCCAACCTAAAGGAAGGAATGACACTTTATTTTCAAAAGTTGTTGTTAAAATCAGGAGCCCGCCTGAAGAGAGGAAAGACGTTTTATTTTCAAAGTTGTTGAAGTCAGGAGCCCGCATGAAGAGAGGAAAAGCATTTTATTTTTAAAGTTGTTTAAATCTCGCCAACCCAAAGAAAGGAATGACATTTTATTTTCAAAAGTTCTTGTTGAAGTCAGGAGCCCGCCTGAAGAGAGGAAAGACATTTTATTTTTCAAAGTTGTTGTTGAGGTCAGGAGCCCGCCTGAAGAGAGGAAAGGCGTTTTATTTTTAAAGTTGTTTAAATCTCGCCAACCTAAAGAAAGGAATGACACTTTATTTTCAAAAGTTATTGTTGAAATCAGGAGCCCGCCTGAAGAGAGGAAAAACGTTTATTTTTCAAAGTTGTTGAAGTCAGGAGCCCGCCTGAAGAGAGCAAAGACGTTTTATTTTTAAAGTTGTTTAAATCTCGCCAACCTAAAGGAAGGAATGACACTTTATTTTCAAAAGTTGTTGTTGAAATCAGGAGCCCGCCTGAAGAGAGGAAAGGCGTTTTATTTTAAAAGTTGTTGAAATCTCGCCAACCTAAAGAAAGGAATGACATTTTATTTTCAAAGTTGTTGAAGTCAGGAGCCCGCCTGAAGAGAGGAAAGACGTTTTATTTCTAAAAAGGGTTGTTGAAATCTCGCCAGCCTAAAGAAAGGAATGGTATTTTATTTTCAAAGTTGTTGTTGAAGTCAGGAGCCCGCCTGAAGAGAGGAAAGACGTTTTTTATTTTTAAAAATTGTTGAAATCTCGCCAGCCTAAAGAAAGGAATGACATTTTATTTTCAAAGTTGTTTGTTGAAGTTAGGAGCCCGCCTGAAGATAGGAAAGGCGTTTTATTTTTCAAAGTTGTTTGTTGAAGTCAGGAGCCCGCCTGAAGAGAGGAAAGGCGTTTTATTTTTCAAAGTTGCTGTTGAAGTCAGGCGCCCACCTGTATAACGAGAGGAATACTTTTCAGTCTTTACATTTCATGTCTCAAGCGCCCACCTACATAACGAGAGGAATACTTTTCAATCTTTACATTTCACGTCTCAGGCGCCCACCTGTATAACGAGAGGAATACGTTTCAGTCTTATACTTCAGGTCTTGAAATCAGTAGCCCCTCCGGAAAGCAGAAGGTTACAACAGGAATCCCCAGCAGGAAATAATAAAAATCCCCAGCACCGGAAAGCAGAAGGTTGCAACAAGAGGTCCCAACACAAATTCAAGCGCCTGAGTCAAAAGGAAGAAAGGACGCGCCTTGAAAGAAGCGGCTTGTGAACATTAAATTATGCCCAGCATAACAAATCTTATGAAGAAAGCCGTATCCCCAGAGGAACCGCCGAAAAGCTTAATGAAGGAAGCCATATCCCCAATGGACCGAACAAAATGATGAAAACCGGTATTCAGAAAGGCAAAAGGCCAGTGTCATCCCCAAAGTCTCAGAAGAAAAGCACCGGAAGAAACACAAGCCGACAAGAAAGCAAGGCAACAAGAACAAGTTGAAGATAGATGAGATCTTATGATCCGTAGTCTAGCCTAGCTTCTTGTTTTCTTTTAAGTACGGTGTAACAAGGAGATCGGTAAGCAGTGGTAATAGCATGCAACAACAGTAACATTGCAGTCCCATGGTAGTCCCAGATACCAAAACTTCCCGAACTACATTAACCTGATTCCCTTCTAGCCAGGGATATGTAGGAAACCTTTGAAGCAAAGGTTTGGTTGAATATTTTTCAAAAAATGCTTCACACGGAGTACTCGGATGGGCAAAAATCGCTCACTTTATCTTTGCACGAAAACCCTTCGTGTCTTCGGGCAAAGAGGGACAGCTGTAAGCACGTGATTTTTGCCCTATGAAAGAATTACTCCCAAAAATTCAAAATAAAACGATTTTCCTTGGTGTGCAATTTTGAGAATTTTTGTGACATTTTGGATAATTATTTGTTTCTGTCTGTGCGTGTTTATTGGTTAAATTAATAAAAAATTACAAAAATATGTCGCATTTGCATTTAGTATTTATTTAAGTTTGTTTTACAAAATCATAAAAATAATGTAAGTTGCATTTTTAGCATTTAACGTCTAAATTGTGTGATTTTTATAGTTAATTGCTATTTAAATGTGCGATAATTGTTATTTGGATAGATTTTTGAAGTTATAATAGATTTTGAATCAGGGCAGTAACAGTAGTTTTAGGGGTAATACGGAAATTAACCAATTACAGATTATTTAATTATGGTGGGGGACAAGACGTAATGATAAAAGCAAAAAGGAAAAGGTGGATAATGATGTCTTCTTTTCAAAAAGAGGGAACAAGGGGCCCCACTTTGACTACTTTTCAAAAAGAGGGAACATGGGGGCCCACTTTGACTATTTTTCAAAAAGAGGAAACACGGAGGCCCACGTTGACTACTTTTACTAAAATAAAAGTGTGGGTAATAATAAAAGTTAAAGGGTGCACATAGTGGAAGAAGATTGGATCTTGCTTTGGGTATATAAGAGACTCATTTGACACTTAAAAAAAGGGAGGGGATTTTTTGGAAGAATTTTGGGAGAGAAATTTCAAAACTAAAGGAGAGAACAAAAACTGAAAAAAAAATCTTATACTTTCCTTCATTGTTTGAAATCAGCATTAATTGTTGTTGTTTCATCGAAGCTTGAAGCTTCTTTTTCGGGATTACTACTCCACCGGTTTGCAAACTCTGTTCCTGGGTTGTTACTGTTGCTGGGTTGTTGTTGTTGTGCTGTATTGTTACTACTGCTGCTGATTCTCATCTTTATCTTCTTTTGTTTCCAATACCAGGTACACGACTGTAATACTAGCTATTACTAGATAATAATGTGGAAGCATGAATACATATGAAGAATGGAATTTTGAAGTTTTGATTTCGCTTTTTCTTTCTTCCTTTTATTGATTGTATTTAGGCTATTTCATGTATTACTGAATAATAATTGGAATAAGAGAAAATAACATAAGTGGGTCTTTAGTGAATCAGCTTGGCAAAATGGGTTAATTCACTAGCTATGAAAGTTTTAATACGGTCAACAGTAGGTCAATCATGAATGAATAGTTAAATTTAGTTAAAGCCAAACAAGACTAGATAATGTTTAAGTTTAATAATCTTTCTAATAAGCTTTAGTAATTGTGGTTAAATTTAGTTTCAAATGGTTATGAATAATTAATTCCAATAGTTGTTTTTTTTATGTAACAATGCGAGCTTCAATCTAGCTATATTTGATTTCTTTTGAATATTAGTTGTCGAATTTCTTATTTTATTTATAATTTCGAATTTTTTCTTTAAAATTCTTTCATTTAATATTGGTCCTAATCTAGCAATTAGTATGTTACATGTTCTTAATTTTTTCTAACTCCTAATTAATTAGGATTTTCTTTCTTTATTTTAGAGACTAAACTTAATAGAAAAAATGTAGTCGCTTTAGGATTTGTCCATTTAAAATAAATGAGATGAGCCTCGCCTAGTAAAATGTATAGATTGCGGGGCCCTCACAAATGTATACATTAATTACTTAGAACATCGGAGTTGGCCGTCTAGAAAAATTTTACGACCTTTCCCAAAACAACAATACGCTAGTCGTTCTAGGCGCGTCTTTAACAAATCATTTTCTTAAATATGAGTGTGCATTTATGTAACCCAAATTCAAATCTCAACGGAGTCGAAATGTGTCGATAACCATGGGGTGCATTGATTGCGATGTGGTTTGAAATACGTTTTCACAATGTTGCAATTCTCCGTAAAATAATAACAATAAATAAATAATAATAAAAGCGGCTAAAGGTTAAAATCTTCACATAAGCTCATAATTGTATAAAAAATCAGATAAACAAGCCGAATATGACAGTTGAGCGATCGTGCTAGAACCACAGAACTCGGGAATGCCTAACACCTTCTCCCGGGTTAACAGAATTCCTTATCTGGATTTCTGGTTCGCGGACTATAATACAGAGTCATTCTTTTTCTCGATCCGGGATTAAATTGGTGACTTGGGACACCCTAAATCTCCCAAGTGGCGACTCTGAAATAAATAAACAAATCCCGTTTCGATTGTCTTTTAATTGGAAAAACTGCTTCACCCCTCGCGGGGGCGGAAAAATGAGGTGTGACAGGGTGCACTGAACCGGAAGGAGCTCCTAATTGGTCATCCTTGACCCTGATCGTTGATTGGTACCGATTGTGTACATCTGCCCAAGTTACAACCGGATACTCGATCAAATTTTGCTTCAGCTGACGTGATGCTATCGAACTTCGTTCATTCAATCCCTGAGTGAAAGCTTGAACGGCCCAATCGTCTGTGACCGGTGGTAACTTCATGTGTTCCTTTTGAAATCGGGATACACACTCCCTCAACATTTCATTATCCCTCTGTCTTACTTTGAAAATGTCTAATTTCCTTGGCATAATTTTTATGGCTCCGGCATGTGCCTTTACGAAGGAGTCTGCCAACATGGCAAACAAGTCAACGGAATTTGGTGGTAGATTGTGGTACCAAAACATTACTCCCTTCGATAGGGTTTCCCCAAATTTCTTCAATAAAATAGATTCGATCTCATCATCTTCCAAATCGTTACCCTTGATGGCGTATGTGTAGGAGATGACATGCTCGTTGGGATCGGTAGTCCTATTGTATTTAGGTATGTCCGGCATACGAAACTTCTTTGCAAAGGGTTTCGGAGCCGCGCTAGGAAGGAATGACTTTTGTACAAATTTCTTTGAATCTATCCCTTTCAAGATTGGTGGTGCCCCTAGTATCTGATCAACTCGGGAGTTGTATCTTTTCACTTTTTTATCATTAGCTTCGATTTTCTTCTCTCCTGACTCAATTATTATGGTGAGCTCCTCGAGCATTTTTCATTATTGTAGGATCGGTCCCCGATTCGTTAGCATTCAACCTTTCTGGCACTGGTTTGGTACGACGAGTGGTTTCTGGCTCGACCCCACTTAGAGTTCTATGTTGATTTGCAGTTGAGCAATAGCGGTCTGCTGGGCTTGTAGCATCTCGAATATCACTTGGAGACTAACTCCTCCGTCTCCTCTGCCCTATGTTCCTTAGCCACCAGATCGGCCTTCTCCGCATACACTCCCTTCGAGATTCGCATTTAAAGCAACGTGGGAACTGAAATCGACTGGATTGGCAACCGGTGCTCCCCTGAGATTAGCCTGTGGCACCTCGGCTCCTGGAGCAATTACATTGTTATTTTCTCCGTGAAACCTGAGACCATGGTCACCATTTGTGGGTGCGTTTTGTGAGTTTGACATATTTTAACCTGAGAGCAAAGATACTTGACAAGAACAAGCGTAAAACAATGTGTGTTATCAGAATCAGCACCGAACAATCAGTATTATCCTTAGCCCCACGGTGGGCGCCAAACTGTTCACCCTCAAATTCGGATAACAATTAAACTTATGTTGTAGTTTTAAGGATATGTGATTTCGTCCAATACCAATTGATAAGCAAGAAAGTAAATGAATAAATTAGAAATAAAATAAATCAAACCAGTATGATAGCCAGGTCTCGACCTCGACTCGAGATAGTCTCGAGGTGGAACAATAAGAACAGTAAAAGACAAAGCAACTCTGATGAACATTAAGTGAAATAGCAGGAAAGTAATGAGTGTGTATATTCTTATCTGTGAACAATGATTCTTACAAATGAATGGGATCCATCTTTATATAATAGAGGAATCCTAAATAACGTACACTTCTAATTATAGTAGGAAACCATATTAACATCTGATTAACCGCTGTAGATTGATCCGTTCTGAGATCCACGCCACGATCTTCGACCAATCGCCGATATCTCTCCTTTTCCGTTATCAAGCTATACCGTTGTCACCCGAAGATGGTTGAACTTAGTCTCGACTGCTGCTGGCCTAGGTCTCGACAGACACTTCGATCTTTGGACTCGATGCCTCGCCTTCGAGCTCGAGTCTGATTCATTACGAGGTTATTTCTGCATAATCCATCAAAATCAACAAAGTTATCTACTCTATTACTAGGAGTTTGGTCATCAGCCAATGCTTATGGTATACGGATTAATGACACCGAATTAATGACACGTTATTGGAAATCTTAGCTGATGAATCTTTATTAGTTAACCAATGTATTCCCTTCTGTAATCAGAAGACAAATAATTATCCCCTTGCAAAATGTATAAATCTCGGGCCCCCTACTCCACCAAAGAAGCAAAGCAACTAGTCTATTTTTTTCTTTGTTTTCCCTTAGTTGTGCGGGAAAATTGGTTATAAACATATCTGTCACAAGACAAAATGATAGGATCGAGAGGGATCAAAATTTGCATGACTTTAGTTGCAGTAGTGAGCATGATTTCAACAGGGGCAATGGCTCGATCCAACTGCATGAACGCGTTCTTTAGCATGTATTCATGTCGTAGCTATGTCACTGTGAAGTTTAAGAATGAGGTGATTGGACATAAAATTTTGATTTCTGAATTTGTATGCTACGCTGTTAGCAAACAATTAATGCACGCAATATAGATTGAATTAGGCCGACAAACCGCCCGATATCTTATCGGGTGGCTAGCAGATTAATACATTTAAAAGCCGATAACCGATAAGCCAAACCGTTAAGAGTAAATAACCGCCCAATCCGCCCGATAAGCAGCCCTACTGATACCTAAATTTTAGGCGCTTGAGAGCGGTGAAAAATTAAAATTTTATCTTTTATGGTATTATTTTTTAACTGAATTACTGTATAGTCGTAAATAATAATTTATTTATTTTTTATTGAGTATTTCTTCTGCTTTTTCATGTATCAATGCATCTTTACATCAACTTTAAATGTTTTTTAGTTTCTTCAAATTGTGCAATTTTCGGGCCAAATATGTAAAAAGGACTTAATCGAAACTCCATTATTTTCGCCAAGTAAAAAGTTTAAGCAAAAATAATAGAATTCAAGTTGTGAATTTTCTTTTCTTATTTAACTGCAACAATTTTAAGTAAACAGGGTATATTGAAAACAATCTCTCTACCTCCACAAGGTAAGGTTAAGGTCTGCATATACACTATGCTTCCCAAACTCTATTATGTGGAATTAAAATGGATATGTTGTTGTTGTTGTTGTTGTTATTATTATTATTATTTAGATGTAACAAGTATTTATTTTAACTGTTTATTTTCTCTCTCTTTTTTTTTGAAGAAATCAATAATTTTTTTTACTAGAGCTCCATTATTTTTAACTAAATAAATTTTTTAGCTAAAATAATAAATTTTTAATTGTATATCTTATTGCAGTATTTCATCTTTAAAAGCAATGACAATTTGTTTCAAGGTTTATTTCTCCTTTGTCCTAAAAATACAAGTAGTTCGTCAGTAAACGGGTCTGTCTTCCTAGTCTAAGGCCCGTTTGGCCATGAATTTTGTCATGAATTTTGCCAAACTAAATTTGGGATTTATTTTCAAAACTTATGTTTGGCCATAAATTTTACCTATATTTTGGCAAAATTTCAAAATCACCCCAATGGCTGATTTTGGGCCAAAATCCCAAAACTTGAAAATTATATAGTACATATTTTTCCAAAATAAAATTGGAAAATATGTTTGACAAGTATGTCCAAATACATTTTCAAATTGAAGTCGCAAAACAAGTTGGGTTTCCTTCCCATCCCAAGCTGTGAAGAGAAGAACAACAATCTTCATCTTCATTCCCATTTCTTGATTAGAAAATAAAATAATACTATATGCGACTTAACTTATTCTCCTTTTGCTAGGTGGGGGGGGGGGGGGGGTGAAGAAACCACAATTTTGATTTTTGAGAGTGTGGCTTGGTACGATTTTCCTTTTCTTTTAGGACCTGGGTATTTTTCTCTGGGAAATTTCATCGAACACGTAACACACAACTGCCTTCTCCAGCCACCACGTGGCTGTCGTAGCACCGTCTAAACCCCACGTGTCTCGGTCTCAGTTTCATATACCCGCCATCTTCATACCTCCCACAACCGTCGCCCACGCTTTAACAATGCACCGTTTCAAACAATCTCTTTACTTCTTCAAACCAAACGCTTACAGATGCTTCTCCACTCAGCTCGAAAATGCGGGGCCCATGGCAACCCATCTCAAGACCCGATCTGTTATCCGATTCACCGGACCCGACACCGTTAAATTCCTTCAAGGTCTCGTTACCAACGATGTACGGAGGTTAGGGGACCCACAAGATCAGGATAGGACCACCTTGGCCTCTTCGAATGTCCCATTCGTTTCGGTTCCGCCAGTGTATGCAGCTCTTTTGACTCCTCAAGGAAGATTTTTATATGATATGTTCTTGTACAGGCCGCCTCGGCCCGATGAGAAGCTTGATCGGACTGGTTCTGGGCCGGGACCTGACCCGGGGGAGCTTGAATTGTTTGCAGATGTTGATGGCTCTGAATTGGATGAGCTTCTGCAGATATTAAAAAAGTGAGACTCTTTTTTGCTATTTGTCTATTCATGTTATTTGATTCAAGTGTGTTGCTTTATGTCATTTGCTCATCAAATTCATGTAAATTGTGATATGAAGACTACGATGTCCATAATTGCAAATGTAGCTATCAATTAGCTATGTTTCAATCATAAACTAGATAAGGTTGGTTATGTGAATCATCTGCATTCAGGCCGCTCCTTATTGCATGCATTAAGGATAACTACGAACACCGAGGATAGAATAACTTGAGATGGTTTGGTCATGTCCTGTGTCAACGTACCCATGCACCCAAGGGCGGATGCAGCTAAGTAGTATCGGGTTCATCTGAACCCAATACCTTTAATTTATGTATAGAATCCACTAAAATTGTAGTAAAGAATAGATATGAACCCCTAACTAAGAGATTGAACCCATAGAACTTAAATCCTGGATCCGTCTCTGCATGCACTCGCTCCGGAGGTGTGAAATTATGGTGAGTGAGTGTTAAAAGGGGAGCGGGTAGACTTAAAATCACATCGAATGAAGTTGTTTCGAAAAACCTACAACTTTTTTTGAATAAGATAGGCACAATAGAAGAAAAAGATCTATATAGGTGATGTCTACTAGTTGGGAATAGGTAGGTGATATCTACTAGTTGGGAATAGGTTTTAGTCTTGTTAGAGAACTTCTAATATTGTTATTATCATTATACTTATATATATACTTATACTTTAGTTGATATGATGAGGACTTGAGTTGAGCTTAAATGGAGAAGCGAGGATTCATATAGCCGACCCCAGCTTGTTTGAGACTGTGAGTGATGTTGTTGCTTGCTAGTTGCTTCCTAGTTGCTGCTGCTCGTTACAGTGGTCGAAACTTGGTTTTCTTTTCATGAAAGGTTTACTTTGAGGAGACACTGAAATGATTGATCAATTGATTTTGGAGATATTGATCCATTGGATACAATTACTTTTACTATTTTATTGCTTATTTGTTCGACTCTTGTTAAAGATACGTGTATTGTTTATGCAGGTATAGGTTGAGGTCTAAGGTTCATATAGAGAGCGTGGCTGATGACTTCTGTTGCTGGCAGAGGTTTGGCCAAAATTTAGATCAGAAATCCTCTGTAGAGCCAGAGGCTGCCTCCCTTGGATGGGGTGGTGGGTTTGATCTCTCTGGCCAGTCATCTGCACAAGGAAACAATCGTGGGTGGCTATGGTATAGAGATCCCAGATTAGATTGTCTTGGATTCAGGGGTATTTTTCCATCCAATATAACACGTAAGTTTTGGTTACTTACCTTTCCAGTGCTCCACCTTTTTCCGTTTCTCGTTTGGTCCACAAACAAGTTGTCTCAGCAGCATATCCTGCTGATCTGTATTGGCTTGTTTTCTGCACCTTCATTGATACGCCCCTTAGATGCAGAATTTGACTTTGAACAAATCAGATTATTGTTAGTATAATAGGCTCTTGGGCATGTCATCTAAGTACTTATTTCCACATGATCAAGCATAATCTTTAATATGTAATTTGACATGCCATATCACTCGTAGAGCTTGTATATGCTGCTCATATATTTTGATATTCGCGACAGCACCTTTGGTTGAGGCAGACAAAGAGACAAATGAAGAAAATTATCTTCTCTGGAGGTTGGAGAAGGGAGTTGCAGAAGGATCAGCTGAGATTCCTAAAGGTGCGCCTCGATTGATCAATAGTATAGAATTTCCTGAGCTATGTGTTTCCACTTGAGTACCTTTCTCCGTCCTTGTGGTTATAAATTCAAATCGTATGTTCTCATGTTTAGCACGTTGAATTTTCATTTTATGTTCTTGTGTTTAGCACGTTTAACTCCCCCTTTTTTTGTGCGTGTGCGTGTGTGTATCTGTGTGTCCAAGCTTGTTAGTCCTACCGTTGCAATCGACCAACTGAAACTTGAGTGCAAAAGTCATAATGGCTCTTCAGCCATATGCATCTTGCTTCACTACCCCCGGGGAAAACCGCAGCTGAATGTCCTCTAGCAATTTCTTTCTCCACTTATAGCCCGTTTGGCCAAGCTGCAAAAATCAGCTTATTTTGAGAAGTGTTTTTTTTCAAAAGTGTTTTTCTCAAAAGTATTTTTGGTGAGAAGTAGTTTGTGTTTGGCTAATTAGTTTGAAAAGCACTTCTGAGCAACAATTAGTGTTTGACCAAGCTTTAAAAAACTGCTTCTAAGTGTATTTTTCTCAAAAGTGTTTCTAAAAAAAGTGCTTTAGGAGAGAAGCTATTTTTTTCTGCTTCTCCAAAACTGTTTCTGCTTCTCCTCAAAAGTACTTTTTCTTCTTCCAAAAGCTTGGCCAAAAGTGCTTTTGGCAAAAAAAAAAAAAGCACTTCTGGCCAAAAAGAAGCTTGGCCAAACAGGCTATTAGTCTGCTATCTTCGGTGGTTTATGTGGTAGGTGTGATGGTTTGTAGGAGTTGGAGGTAAGTTTGCCGGGGAGAGTAAAAGGTATTTTCTCCTTGGTAAGGGAGCCAGCGTAGGTTTGACGGGTTGGTGGGCTGTAGCAGCTTGCTTCATTAGTTTGCTTAGTTGGTCTGTGGGAAGATTAGCTCCTTTGACAAAGGTCAATATTGAGGATGATAAACAAAGATAGAAAGAATTGATAGACTAATAACATAAGAATTTCATCTTGCCTTTTTGGGTAATATTTGTACATCTTTTCCAAGTAAGTTGTTTCCACACTTGGAGGTTGTCATTGTGGAAGTATGCTTTTCAGCTTGGCAAAATACATAGTTTACCTATCCAACTTACACTCAAATCCCTGATACACAACTGTTGACCACGGGTATAACTTTACACACCAAACCTTTCAAATGTGTGTCAATTACACACTACTTTTGACCAGCCTCTGGGACGTGTGAAACACGACCAATGTGGCGCGTGAAAAATTATTTTCTGCCTCACCTGACAAATTACAACTGCTAATTACTGGAATTGGGCCCATTTTCTTAACCCTAACGCCCAATTCTTCATCTCCTTCTTATTAAAAGCAACCATTTTCATCTTCTTCATATTAAAAGGAACCAATTTCAGAAAAATCCAAATAAAGCCAAATAAACCCTAACACTTTCGACCCACTCATCTAAATCAAAATGGTTGAACAACCTAAAATGAGAATACTAACTTGAAAATGAAGAATACTAACCTCAAAGGTTAGGGCTGAAGAGAAGGGATTTGAAAATGGAATTATGTTTGTTAATCTAGTCGCGGAGTTGTTTTTAATTAACAGGGTCGGATCTTTTTTGGGTCGGAATTAAGAAAAGGGTCGGTTTGTCCATTTTAATTAAAGAATCGTTTGTTTTTTAATTTAAATAAGCGCATGTATACACAACATTGAATATTAACGGGGCTGGTCAAAAGTAGTGTGTAATTGACACACATTTGAAAGGTTTGGTGTGTAAAGTTATACCCGTGGTCAACAGGTGTGTAACAGGCATTTGAGTGTAAGTTGGATGGTTAAACTATGTATTTCGCCTTTCAGCTTCTTTCCACGCGATTGTTTTATGAGAATATATCAATTAGAGAATCTAGAATGTCCAAAAGTCTAAAATACCCCAGATGCAGGGAAATGGATCCTGTGAGAGCTTTAGAACTTTTGCGTCCTAAAATGGAATTGAGTTTCATTTATTCCTATCTTTAGTCGTCATAAAATATATCTACCTTTATTGATAGTAAGTTAGAATTGTAACAATATTACAAAATTATTACTTCATGTAAGATAAGAGCTCTCTTGTGTCTGGAAAGTTTGTTGATCGCCGTCTTCATTTTCAGGAGAAGCTGTCCCTCTCGAGTACAATCTAGCTGGTTTAAATGGAATAAGCTTTGATAAAGGATGCTATGTGGGCCAAGAACTCATTGCTCGCACACATCATCGTGGGGTCATTCGAAAACGTTTGCTTCCCCTTAAGTTTGTGAATGACAGTGGAAAAGGTAGTTCTTTTATTACTTGCCAAAGTACTTCATAATACTTCAGAATCTTTGACAAATCTCCATTCTCCTTCTAAACCAGAGGTGGAACAAAAAGTTGCTCCAAGGTCAGAAGTAGTTGATGCATTGTCTGGAAAGAAAGTAGGAACTGTCACAACTGCCCTTGGAAGCCGTGGTTTGGGTCTTCTGCGCTTAGATGAAGCCTTTAAAGGCTCTTTAACAATGCGGGATCTGGACGATGTCAAGGTCCGGGCAATTAAACCAGAGTGGTGGCCTGCTGATTGGTTATTAGATCATCAAGAGCAGACTGTAGCTGCTTAGTTATCCTGTTTACTGACTGCTTGCATCCTGCCAAGGTTGGCAAATTTCAGGGTTCCTTTTTTGAAGATTACCAGTACACTAGATATGAGGAACAGAAGGAATAAGACCAGTTCATCAGACGACGAGAGTTCTATAGTAGCAATTGTTGTTTTGTTGTACAAATAAATCTCTTTTATTGACTAGGATGTTCCCCGTCTTGGTCCCCTTCTATTTAAGCAAACATTGTCGATCTTAGGATCTAAGATCACGATGTATGTGAACAGTTTGAAATTCCAGTTGCTGTTAATAAAAACTGTTTGCTTCTTGACCTT
The DNA here is from genome assembly GCF_000393655.2 of Nicotiana sylvestris. Classification (NCBI taxonomy): domain Eukaryota; kingdom Viridiplantae; phylum Streptophyta; class Magnoliopsida; order Solanales; family Solanaceae; genus Nicotiana; species Nicotiana sylvestris. The sequence continues at coordinate 207,553,318 of NC_091064.1, read as the reverse complement.
AACGGTCCCCCCCCCTCTCTTTTGAGTTATAGGATGTTTAGCGTACTAATATCCTCAGATTGTGCGCTGAAGAACAGCAATAATCTCAGTAGCATGGATACGTAGAAATTAGGATGTTATGTGAGAAATAGAATGGATTCAATAGCAGCTACTGTGCCTATTGATTATGTACCTTCTATTATTTCGAGTTCGGTATTGTATTTTACCTTAATCTCAGTAGGCTTTACACCCATCTAATTGTTAGATACTAACGATTGGCTAACGAACTCTCAAAAGTTAGCGCAACGTTGCAAGTCAGGGTGAGGTTCACCCAAATCTCTAACAGGGAAGAGCCGAGGACATTGTTGAATAATAAAATGGATTTATCAAGCAAGTCTAAGAGAAAATGTGATGAACGTTTTTATTGAGAAAACACACGAAGAATATTGAATCTAAAAATGAAATGAATTCTTTTCGTAAGGCAAGAAAGTTGCCTATGGAGAGTAGAAGTTTATGCACATTAATCGAATCTTAAAATCCAAGAAATGAGAGGGGAATGCACTGAATTTTCCATATTACTGCACAAATACATCTTCAGAAATGTTTGGTACTCTTAAGTAAAGATGCCAGGGGAGGACAAAAAGGTGAAATCTTGTTATCCCTTGGCCATCAGCTACCGATCTCCAGTAGGCAGCGGCATTGCAGACAAAAGGTATTCATCATTCATGTCCTTACTTTTCCAGTTTCTACTTCTGCTGAAATGGTGTTTGGTAAAAGGTACAATTGTTACTATCTGATAGATTCCTTGATATCTTTTTATTGTTACTATCTGATAGATGCCTGGTATCTTGTATGTTATCCTCAATTTTCATTTTTCTATCTGATACTGTCAACCTTTTCTCTCTAAAGTTCAATAGATGATATTCTTTGTTCTCTTGATATTCTGATATATGTTTTTTGGTTTTGCCTGCTTCGTTTGGAACCGTAGAACAAACGTTTTAGCACTTTTTATCCTGTTGTATACGGTAAAATCGGAGGGTTTAATTTCCGGTCATTAGGACGCTTCACAAGCACGTTGACATAGGCTCGAGATTATGGTCGAGACTGACACCCGAAGGGTTGTCGACATCCAGCCTCGAGGCAGTACAGATCGATGGTTATGACGAAAAAGTGGGAAGTTCCCAAGGCACGCGATTAGAGCTGACAAAGTCTAGTAGGCTAGTTCAGACCCGAATCAGGGATTAAATGGTTGTACAAACCCCATATCTTTTCAATAAATGCATTTGTACTATGTTGGGATTCCCCCTCATATATAACGGGGATCCTTGGCATTTTGAAAGGGATCTGATACTCAATATTAAATATACAAAAGCATTCTCTCTGCCCTCTAACACATTCTCTTGATCCCATTACTTCAATTTATTGCTTATATCCATTGTGTTCTATTTATTGTTCTTTATTTATTGCTTATCATTGATCATAAAAGGCTTCCATCAAAGCTATCATAACTGTTAATCCCCCTTCGATTGCTCCTAACCGAGCATCTGACTCGACCTCGAGGCCCGTATATGCCAGCTCGAGACCCCAATTTCTAGCCCTCTGGTTTGACCATTATACTATCTACAAGCTCTTATCTCGTTTCTTAATCTCTTACTTAGCATCTATCGCCTAAACAACTAGCATAAAAATAGATCACGTATTTTTAGAATCACATAATTAAATTTAATTGTAATTACCATTTTCAAGGTAAACAGTTTGGCGCTCACCGTGGGGCTAAAAATAATAGTGATTATTTTCTTGCTGGTTTTACTACATAACGCAAGTTATCTTTTACGCTTTTTATTGTCCAAGATCTTTTGATTTCAGGTCAAAATGTTTAACTCAGTAAATGCACATGAAAACAACAATCTTGAGGACCATGGAGACAATGGTGTAGATGTTCCAAGTGTTGGTGTACCACCACGAAACCCTGAGAATGCACCAGAACCAATTCCCGTAGACGTGGTCTCGCGCAATGCTCAACGTGTCGAAATAAGCTCCCACACCAACAAGAGCATACACCAGGAAGATCAACAAGAAGCACAAAAAGCCCCGGCTCAGGAAGAACAAGGGGTTAGCCTCCACGTCATCTTCGAAATGTTACAAGCACAAGAGCTGGCAATTGCTCAGTTGCAAAGCCACCAAAAGACTCCCAGCACAATAGCTCGAGAAACGGCTCCCCGAGCTGAGCAGGTACCAGAAAGATCAAGCAACAACGGGTCGGCAGCCGACCCTGCCATCATAAAAATGCTCGAGGACCTCACAAAGAGGATCAAGTCAGGCAAGAAGAAGATAGAAGCCAACGACAAGAAGGTTGAGACCTACAACTCTAGGGTCTATCAAATTCCCGGCGCACCCCCGATTCTGAAAGGTGTAGATTCGAAGAAGTTTATACAGAAGACATTCCCACAAGAAGCGGCCCCAAAACCCATTCCAAAGAAGTTTAGAATGCCCAACCTTCCAAAGTATAATGGAACCTCGGACCCGAACGATCACGTCACTGCTTACACTTGTGCAGTGAAGGGCAACGACCTAAAGGACGACGAGATCGAGTCCGTCCTACTAAAAAAGTTCGGAGAGATGCTTTCAAATGGGGAAATGATGTGGTACCACAACCTGGCCCCAAAGTCGATGGATTCATTTGCCATGTGGGTGGATTCTTTCATAAAGGAATATGTCGGTGCCATCAAAGTATCTACAAGGAAATTCGACGTCTTTAAAATCATGCAAAGGGAGAATGAGATGCTGCGAGAATTCATATCTCGTTTTCAAATGGCACGAATGGAACTACCACCGGTCTTCGACGACTGGGCGGTGCAGGCCTTCACTCAAGGTTTGAACGAGCGAAGCTCAGTAGCTTCGAAGCAGCTGAAGCAGAACTTAGTCGAATATCCCGTCGTGACTTGGTCGGACGTCCACAACCGATACCAATAAAAGATCAGGGTCGAAGACGACCAACTAGGAGCCCCCTCGGGCTCGGTATATCCTAGTAGGCTTCCGGCTAAGGAGTCAAAGCCGAATAAAGAGAGATACCAACTGTACACTGAAGACAGAAGAAATGCCCCAAGGCGCAACATACCCCGCAATGACCGAAGGATGGACCGAGGCCAGAATCCTCGGGGAATTGTTAACAGATCTGGATTCGATAGGCACACATGGCCAATGGAGGCACCTTGCTTGATGGAATACAACTTCAACGTTGACGTTTCAGACATCGTACACGCCATCTGTAAAATCAGAGACACTAGGTGGCCAAGGCTTGTGCAATCAGATCCTTCACAAAGGGACCATAACTTAGTGTGTGAATTTCACAACACGCACGGTCACAGGACCGAGGATTGCCGGCAGCTCCGGGAAGAGGTAGCCCGACTACTCAGCAAAGGTCACCTCTGAGAATTCCTCAGCAACCGGGCCAAAAATTAGTTCCGGGAAAGAGAGGCGACCAAGAAGAACGAAATAAATGAGCCACAACATGTCATCCAAATGATCTTGGGAGGCATCGATGCTCCACAAGAACCCATGATCAGAAGAAAAAAATATCCATCACTAGAGAAAAGCGAACTCGAGGTTACATACCCGAGGATGCTCTCACATTCAGCGACGAGGGCATCGAGACCTTGTCTCAGCCTCACAACTATGCACTGGTAATCTCTTTCCTTGTAAATACATTTCAAATTAAACATGTACTTGAGGATCCAGGTAGCTCGGCCAATATTATCAGGTCGAGGGTAGTAGAGCATCTCAGACTACTTGACCAAATCGTGCCTGCCTCTCGAGTCCTCAATAGGTTCAGCATGGCGAGCGAAACAACGAAAGGGGAAATCGCCCTCCCAGTTAACGTGGCCGGCACAACCCAAAATGCCAAAATCCATGTCATCGAAGGAGACATGAGGTACAACGCCTTGCTCGGAAGGCCATGGATACACTGAATGAGAGCAGTACCATCCACTCTTCATCATATGATGAAATTCCCGACAAAAGATGGGATAAAAACTATCTACGGGGAGCAGCATGCAGCAAAAGAAATGTTCGCAGTGCATGATGTGGAACCGACACCAATACATCCACCATCGAAGGAGATGAAGGATAAGAAAACAGTAAGATAGCGATAACAAGCTACATTCTCGGCTATGCCCGACTAAACAAAATGAAGGACCGTACTGAGTCCTCATAACAAACGATTGAATCACATCGAGGTTCGAAGTGCCGTCAGCACCAAGGTATGGTCATCTCCTTTTTTTAGTTACATTTTATACTAACCTGAAAGCAGGTATCCGATCGAAAACGGCCGAAACTCTTTCCAACTCGAAGGCCTAAGGTTCCAAAAGCGTGCGTTGCACTATTTTCCTTCGACCGGGTTTTTATCCCAATAAGGGTTTTACCGGCAAGGTTTTAACGAGGCAACATCTATATGCTACCTAAGGAAGACTCAACAAGTATTCAAGGCTTCTTTTGCAATCAACCTCGAATACTGGGAGGCATCTCCCCAGAAGGCCACCTACTCGGAGAAGTCAAGATGCGCTAAATGGGGTCTCGATAGGAAAATAATGTACCGGGCCAAACGGTCGAACGAACGGTGTCCGTATAGAATAACCGAGCCCTTAACAACGAAAACGTGTATAGTTGTTCCAAGTAATGAAATAATACCTTCCAACGAATTTCACGTTTCAAAGAAGCTCGGTATTTTTGCAAAAACGCCTCCAGAGCCAAAAACGTCCCGAACACTCGGGGACTGGAGTAAATAACTCAAAGCCGTATGACCCCCGGGTTAGAGCTTCAAATTTTTAAGCCCTCAATGAGGAAACTTCAAGATCACAAAACGGCCCAAGAGCAAAAAACGTCCCGAACACTCGGGGACTGGCGTCGAAAACTCAAGGTCACATGACCTCCGGGTCGGAAACTCCGAATGTGTAAGCCCTCAATGAGGCAATACCAAGTCTACATGTAATGTCTCCCTGCTCGGGGACTGCTGCCAATCGCCACCCCCATCGACTTATAAAAACCCGAGGCCATAAGACCACATGCGGGTAGCCTCACTCTCGTAAGACCTATATAAGGCAACAACAATATCTGTAAGACCTCAGGCAAGGCATGAACCACACTTGTACCAAGTGACCAAAACTGTAAGACCTCAAGCAAGGCATGTGAACCATACTTGTACCAAGTAATCAAAACTGTAAGACCTAAAAGACATGTAAAATTTGTAAGACCTTACAAAAAGGCATAATCTCGATCTTAAAGTTAAGGCTATATATCGAATTTGTAAGACCCTAAAAAGGCATACCCTCGATATAGACGCTGAAACTACTTCACTCGGGGACTGAAAGGCTCCGGCCAAACACAATGACTACGGTCACAAGGCTGTACCAACCAAACTAACGCGACTCGGGGATGCCCGACCGTCGCTGTAAAATCACAGGCCTTCAATTACTTCGAAAATACTTCGAAAAGAACCGGTTAAACATGCTACCCTCGACATAGGCAAAAGAGCTTCAACCACGTCAGCTCTATACTATAGGCTTCGAGATACTCAGCCACCGAGCCGAACCGACCGAGGTGCTCGATCGTCGCTATATAACGACTCACAATTGAGGTTCCTATCGAACCGTCAAAGATTCAGGCAAACACAATTTCAAAAAGTCCTTAACGAGGGAAAACTAAAGCCTATAAGAGGTCGTACCGACCCAATGCGTAAGAGCCACTGTCGCCAACCCATATAAAAGGTCGTACCGACCCAATGCGTAAGAGCCACTGTCGCCAGCCCATATAAAAGGTCATACTGACCCAACACGTAAGAGTCATTGTCGCCAACCCGTATAAAAGGTCGTACCGACCAAAGCGCGTAAGAGCCAACTTTAAATTCAAAAACTTGAGGGTCAAATAAGCTCGAGTCGAAACCCAACTCGGAGACTGAACCCAAAACAGTTAACTAAATATGCCTAAGGGCAAAAGCATAAGAGCTCAAACGCCGGTTTATACTAAAAGGTCGTACCGACCAAACCGCGTAAGAGCCTAAGGGCTAGACTAATGAGCCCCAGGGCCATACGATGAATCTAAGGATTCCTTTTAACTCGAAGACCAATTCATCTGGCTAACAACTGACAAATATCAAGGCAAAAGGAAAAGCATGAAAAATAAAACCGCGAGGCTTCCTTTTATACAAGTATGCGAGAGAATACAAGCTTCATTCACAAAGTTCTTTCAAATCACTCTACACAAAACAAGAATGGAAGGGCCTAATCTACGTCCCCCTCGGGGACTATGGTCTGTCGGCCTCCTTCTCGCCATTTTTGGTGTCGGACAGAAGGAGCTTAGCACCATATTCTTCCGCCTCCGCTTGCTTTATCTCTTCCAAGAGGTCGAAGACCCTACCATGTATTTCCTCGAGGGTTTCCCTCCGAGATTTGCACCTCACTTACTCTTTATTCCTACTTTCCTAGTCGAGATCCCCTATTAGCTCAGCACGAGCGTCGACAGCGTCCTTCAAATAGACAACCACCTTCTTATCAGCCTTAGTTCGGATTACTTCGGATTCAGCCCGAGCATCCACGACTTCGGCCTTCACCTTCAGGAGCTCGACTCGAGCCTTCAAATTATGTCCGTTCGGACCAAGATGTTTTCATGAGCATTGTGAAGTTGCACCTCGAGGGCGGAAGCCTTGGCCAAAACGTCTTTCTTAGCGGACATATGGGTGTCCACTCGAGCCTTTAACTCGTCACGCTCGCACTTGGCTTGACCAACTTTGCTACTAAGGCATTCCAAGTCTTCCATCTTTTTCTGCAACTGAAATAAACTAGACATTAGCCTCAGAAGGTAGAAGAAGAAACACGCACTCTCTCGAAACAAACATTACCTGCTCCTCGAGGTAGCTTTTGTAATTCAGACTTCGACTCACCTCATACCGCAAGTGTGCCAACTCGTATTCCCGTTCATCAAAGAGAAGCCTAAGGGATTTCTCCGCATCCACGACTTCTCGCAACCTGTTCTCACAACGGAGCAGCTCAGACTTGAGCATGTTAAAAGCCTATAAAAGAGAAACTCGATAAGAGAGTAAAAATTACAAAACTATAAAGTCAACATGGACGACCAAAACTCACCTCAAAATGGAGCCGATGAGCTTCCTCAAAAGTTGAGCGCACATCTACTAGTCTGGCTCCATATACCCCGGTAGAACAGCTCCTAGTTGGGGCACGATCGCTCAGTGTATGCGGCCCCTGGCTTCGAACATCCCTTGAAGTACCTTCGATGGGAGAAGAAGTCGGTGGCACAAAACCCTCATTCCTCGAGGTACCTTCGAGGAGAAAAGAAGATGACAACGGAGGTGGAACCGTTTTTCTAAAGCCAGAGATCTCGGGCGCATCAGGCTCAGCCGACACATCCTCTCTGAGCCCCCGGCCTGGACTCGTCTCGCTATACGCATCATCGCCCTGCGAAGGCCCTTTTCACTTGTTATTATCGTTCCGTAGCCCAGAAGCTGGCGATCTTTCTCCTTCTCCGAGCAGGCACAGTTTCGCCTCAAAGGGCTCCTCGATGCCTACGATGACGGAATTAGTACGCATAAAAAGAAAGTGCCATTCACAAAATGAGCGAATCACATAGCACGTATGATAACTAGGGATTATGATACATTTTATACTCCTTCTTACTTGAGTTTTGATTAAAAATGAGTACAAAATAGTCCCAAAGGCTTACATGGTGTACTTGTTTGCAGGGTTTGGTCAACAAGGTGACAATTCGTCAAAACAAGCTCAAAAAAAGTGAAACAAGCACAAGTACCAAGAACAAGTCCAAGCACAGTGCAACAGGTCCAATGCGGCCGCACTCCATTCTGTGCGGTCCACAGTGAGGAAGTTCAAAGAGGTGATTATTTCAGACACTCAAGCAATGCGCCCGCAAAGCAATTTGTGCAGACCGTATTGGCTTCATGCGGCCGCACTCGATATTGTGTGGTCCGCAAAGCTGGAGTTCAGAGTTACCAATTTGGGGAATCATTGCCAGTGCGGTCCGCGGTCCTTTTTATGCGGACCGCAATAGAAGCCACTGCGGTGCATTTTGTGCGGACCGCGGTGGCCAAGTTCAGAGAGCAGAGTTCAAAGTCAAGAAGCCTCAGTGCGGCCGCACTCGATTTTGTGCGGACCGCACTACCCCTGCCGAGGTATTTTTGTCCAGAAAATTCGGCCTAGTATGAATAGTTTCTATTCCCATTTTCAGGTCATCAGTTGTATTTTAACGTTGGGCTACGCTCGTGAACAATGTTTCTTACCCATTTTGAGTAATTTTACAATAGTTTTATCATGGAATCTTCAAGTTTTAGCTTGTAATTAAATATTATGGATTTTTCTTCATTTATTTCTTTGTTTTCTTCTATTATCATGAGTAGCTAGACCCATTAGTTAGGGTTGTGGCTCAACCCTAGTGTAGGTATTTGATGAGTCTTATTTTTTAAGGCTTAATAATTTTTCTTTTCGGTGCAAGATCTATTTACTAGCCATCATTTCTGCCTTGTATTTTTCTTCTGCATTTTATGTTCCTATTTTTCCTATGATCTCTATGGTGAAACTAATATTCTCTCCTTTTGTTTCTCTATTGTCTTGAGCCGAGGGTCTTTCGGAAACAACCTCTCTACGCCTTCGGGGTAGGGGTAAGGTCTGCGTACATACTACCCTCCCCAAACCCCACTTGTGGGATTTTACTGGGTTGTTGTTGTTGTTGTTGTTGTTGTGTTCTAAGGCTTGAATGGCTATGGGTGTTTGATATTTGGACTAATTTATGGTTTTAATGTTCAATTAGTGGTTGCAAACACAAATTTGTGCCTATTTGACTTGGGTTCTTCTTGAGAAAGAGAATTTGAGTCTAGGAAAATTAGTCCAACAAGGAATTGGGGCGTATTCAAGAGATTGATAGGCCCAATTAAAGGGTTAAACCTAGAGATAGTAATACTCGACTTGAACCTAAATTGCTTGCACAAATTATCATACCCAATTGGTCTTGAGAAAGTCAATTAGCGCAAAGTCACTCAAACTACCGAGAGGTATAGAGTGAGAAGTATCATGCAATGGTTATATCATAATCCCCAACATGACAACCTAGCCTTAGACTTGAGAATCCGTCAAGTATCCACCTAGGAGAAAGTCACTTCCCTAGTGCTTTTTAACTATTTAGACAACCCTTCAAGTATCTTACTCTTAGCTTAACTTAGCTTAATTTAACATCTTATTAGTATAAATTTAGAAGTAATATCAAAACCAACTATGATTAGAAGTGCAATTAAGAGCAATTACGCATCTCTAACTTAGATAGAAACCCAATTCCCATTTCTAGCTCCCTGTGGAAATCGATCCCGACCTTCTCGGGTAAAAGCTGCTTCGACCACTCTCGCTACTTTGTAGTAGTGCAGGGTTGGCACCGATCACTTTTTAGTGCCATTGCCGGGGAGCTAACGGTTTTGGCTATCTATCTAAATAGTTTTGTGTATTGTTCTTCTTTCCTTCTGTGTTATTAATTTGTGTGTGTCACAACTTCAGGTACAAAATGGCAGCAAACTTAAACAACCCACCTCTTGGAGATCTTCCGTCGGGGGAGGAGGTAGATGACAATGTTGACAATGAGGTTCCCGTTGTACCTCAAGGACAAAGGAGAGGCTGTCAGGTCAATGAAAATATTCCAGACCTTCCCCCGCCACCTCCAAGAGTGGATCCTCGAGTGATTCCAAACCAAGGCTATGCTAGTGCAATTGTCCCACCCCGGATCTGGGCGGGCAATTTTTAAATTACCAATGTGATGCTGACATTGCTGGAGCAGCGTGGGTATTTCACGGGCGCTGCCAATCAGAATGCTTACAAACATCTCAAGGGTTTCATGGATACATGTTGGGGGAGCAAGCAAACTAATGTGTCGGAGGATGCACTTCAGTTGAGACTATTCCCTTTCTTACTAAGAGGGAAAGCATTGGATTGGCTTGAGCGACTTCCCAACCATTCCATCACTACTTGGGATGAGTTTGCGGATAAGTTCATTGCAAAGTTTTTCTCATCGGGGCACATGGCAGCATTGAGAGATGAGATCTTAGCTTTCTAGCAGGAGCCCACCGAACCTTTACATGAGATTTGGGAGCGATATAGAACAATGGTAAAGGAATGTCCCAACAATGATATGCCTGAGGCGATGATCCAATAGACTTTCTACCAGGGCATTAACACAACAAGCTAGTGCATAGTGAACCAACTTGCTGGGGGCAATTTCATGAAGTTGTCGTATGATAAGGCTTGTGACATTCTTGACAAGATGGCTGACACATCCTCCGCTTGGCAAAGTAGAGCCAATGTGTCACAGGGTGATCCCATGGTCACTCACTTGCACAAAGAGCTACATGACCATGGGCAGGCTATAGCAGAGCTGACAACTACAATGAACCAGTTAGCAAAGGCACAGTTGCAACAAGTTCAAAATCTGTGCCAAGTAAATGCTATGGAGGGTGTCAACATGCTAGTGAACAAAAGAAGACAAAGAGGTGCAATACGATGGAGTTCGGATCAATTTGACAATGATTATGGTGGATTCCAAGATGATAGTTATGATGGGTTGAATGAAGAGGTGCAATACGTGAATAACTACCAAGGCCAAAGGAGCAATTCTTCCAACCAACAACAATAGAGGCCCCAAGGCAATTGGGGCAATCAACAACAACAAAGCAATGGTAATTGGGGGAACAACAACCAAAATTCCAATTAGGGCAATCAGAACAATCAGGGTAATTGAAATGGCAACAACAACTGGGGAGGTAACAACAATCAAGGAGGTTGGAACAATGGCAATCAAGGAAATCGGGAGCAAGACTTTCAAAGGCCCCCAATGTACCAACAACCGTACAATCCACCCCTATTTCCATCCCAAGGTCCTAGTTTTCCAACAACGAAATGGGGAGAATTGAAATAGTTATATCTCGCCAATTTGATATTGTATTTTTGAGTGGAACTAGCGTAAGTACCATGTAAAATAGATAGGTGCACGCAAACTGGACTGAACACCACTACTAGCTATAACAAACAATTACACGTGATCTAGGAGCATGACGTGAAGTCCGGACATTGAACTTATTATCTATTCAATGAACTACAAACTACAAATGCTATTTTGAGACAATTTGATATAACTATCATGTGCTTAGATGGAAAGCAGTATGAATTGAATTATTTTATGTCAAATGTCTGTCCTACAAATCTTTATAAGTCAAAATCTACTAGTTCTACCATATTTTTGCATAGATTGGACAATTAGCACAAAATTTCAATTTCAAGTACCTTGAGCAATAACAAGCAGCACTATTTAAAGAATTATAAAAAAATATGTGTATTTTTAACCTGGATATTTTAATAAAATAATAATGTATGTATTAATTTTATATGGTACCACATGACCACAATAGTAAATTATATTATAGTAAGGTGTATAAAGTGTGTTAAAAGCGAGTAGTATTTTAGGTAATTTGAGATAATTTTTAATTACGTGGGTAATTGGTTAATTACCGGGTAACGAGACATTACGTAATTACCTAATAATGGATAAAGATTAAACTTTTTTCACCCCACCTCCACGTGGCAGTAAGCCACTAAACCAAACAAATGACTTATAGTTCCTTTTTATTACGTGGATATCTAAGGTAATGTGGCAAATGACTAGAAAGAAGTTTATTAGGGGCGGTGGGTGAGGTAAAGTCCGAATAGAAGGCAATATATATCCTTCTGATTGTCTTTATTCAGATTGTTTGCTTAATGGAAATTGAATGACGATTTTACTTAAATGCTTTCAACCAGACTCTTCTGGGAGATGCATTGCTAATCAATCACGAAGACTCATTCTTTTTATTCTATTGGATCGTGTTAATTCTTCTCAAATTTCTTTCTTGTGGGATCATTATATTTCAATCAATAAGTTATGGGGGTTGTATTGTCTTTACGGTGCATTTTGAGGTATAATGGATTACTCGACATGCTCAACCACTCTCTGTAGGGAGAAAAGGATAAAGAATTGCTGATGTTCAAAGTGACTTCTTATTCGGTTTTCAATTATGAGAAGTTGCATTGGCTATTACGTTATGGTATTGATTGATGTGGATTATTTTGTGAGACTATGGGTTGAGGTGCTGAGGTCGATAGATGTTAATATTTGAAGGGTGACCTTTACGCGAACATGGAGATGCTCTTGATTCCTGAAGAAGTATCATGCCGGAGTTCTACTGAATCATTAAACTCCTATTTGGTATAAGTGCCATGAAGTTATTCGATGTTTCTCTACAAATGATAGTAAACCTTCTTTAATCTAGGTCTTCTGCAAGATGAAGTTTCCTTTCTGGATAGGTAACCAAAGTTAGAGTTGTACAATCCGCTTAATTGAAAAGAGGAAATTCCTCGGCCAGTTCTCTTATTCCCTTATAGTATTTCATTCAACAAGCAAGCAGTGCGATCGCATTTTCAAAGGTCAAACTTGAGCTAGCCATAAACGTCAGTTTAGTCGTGTTTCAAGAGAATCGGCTCAGTTATGTTAAGGCTATCCCTTCTTTCTTTTGGCATGATCCAAGTAACGATACGTAAACGTAATGCTCTTCCATAAGTGGTTCTACTTTTAGCAGTTAAGGATGTCTGTATAATCCATTCCTATAAAGTGATATTCAAGCATGTCCAAGTATGCTCCTAAGTCTCTATTGAGATATTTGATAAAGATGTTAATGTTATAATATAGTAATACATGCATCTTCATGTATTTACCACCGGTTGGGCAGTTACACATTTATCACCAAGCTACGGCCGGTTGGGCAGTTACACATTTACCACCGAGCTACGGCCGGTTGGGCAGTTACATATTTACCATCGAGCTACGACCGGTTGGGAAGTTACATATTCACCACCGAGCTACGGCCGGTCGAGCAGTCATGCATTTAACATCGCGCTATGGCCGGTCGGGCACTTACCACTAATCAGTTGGGCAGTCATACATCATACGATATGAATAATAGCCTCAAAGCGAAGCATTATATATGCAAGTAAGAATATACGGTGGCGCTTCAGAGATGCAGGTTGATTCTTATATGTCATTAATTAATGTTGACTTATTGTTATATTTCAGTTCTGCCTTACATACTCAGTACATTATTCGTACTGACGTCCTTTTGTTGGGGACGTTGCATTCATGCCTGCAGGTATAGATAATCAGTTTGACGAGCCCTCATCGTAGACGAGATTGGCATTCAGTGAAGGATCGGTAAGACTCCACCTCATTCGGAGTGTAGCCAAGTCTATGAGTCATCGTGTCAGAGTTTTACTACATACTTATGGGTCAGCCGGTACCCTATCCCATTTGATGTCAAATAATCTTAGAGGCTTTGTAGACAAAGGTTCATGTTGTACAGTATGTCAGAGGCCTTGACGATTCAAATGTATTAATGTTTTATGAATGATGGTTCATTAATATAACATTTGCCCACTTACAATTGTACATTACGAGTTGTAGCAATTTGACACATGATAGTTACACAAGGAATGAATGAGTTATAGAGTGGTTCGCTTAGGCCAGTACGGCACCGGGTGCCAGCCACGCCTCCCAAGGTTGGGGCATGACAGATATGATGTTTGAACAGATGATGAAAAAGAATGCGGACTCTGATGCTCAGTTGTCTTCCCACAATACTTCAATCAGAAACTTGGAGGTTCAATTAGGCTAAATCTCACAATCCTTGAAGGGTGGGAATAATCATATGATGGTTGTGATTACAAGAAGTGATAGAGGTGGTAATGTGAATGCCTCCAAGCAAAAAGCAGTTTTGAGTGATGAAGTTAAGTTGCAAGAAGATGAAATTCCTTTGGTGGTTGAAAATGTGGTTGATGAGAATGTGAATGAAGAAGTGAGGATTGATATTCAAGATGACGAGGTGGAGACTCAGAATGATGTGAACCCTTCTAGGGAACACATAATAGACATGCCAGAAACGGTTGTGCCTAAAGCCAAGGCTCCTTTGCCAAGGCCACCTCCACCTTATCCTCAAAGGCTCGCGAAGTAGAAAAATGAGAATCAGTTTAAAATTTTTATTGACATGATGAAGAGCTTATCCATTAATGTGCCTTTGGTAGAGGCTCTTGAATAAATGCCGGGCTATGCTAAATCCATAAAGGACTTGGTGACAAAGAAAAGATCCATGGATTGTGAAACTATCAAGATGACCTACCAAGTTAGTGCAATAGTGTATTCAATGGCCCTGAAGCTTGAAGATCCCGGTGCTTTCACTATTCCTTGCACCATTGAGAGTGCGGACTTTGCTAAGGCTCTATGTGATATGGGGACAAGTATCAACTTGATGACCTACTTAGTTTTCAAGACTTTGGGTATTGGGCAACCGAGGCCGACTTCCATGAGATTGCAAATGGCGGATAGAACTATGAAGAGACCATTGGGTATTATTGATGATGTCCTTGGCCGAGTGGACAAATTTATCTTGCTAGCTGATTTTGTGATCTTGGATTGTGAAGTAGATTATGAAGTTCCAATCATCTTGGGAAGACCTTTCCTTGCTATTGGGAAGGCCTTAGTTGATGTGGAAGCAGGGAAACTCACCTTCCGGGTGGGTGATGAGAAAGTGGTCTTTCATGTGTGCAAGTCAATGAAGCAGCCCAATAATTCTGAGGTGTGCTCTTTTGTGGACCTTGTTACAGCGGTGATAGTTGATGATACCAGTGCTATAATCAATGTGGAGGACCCTCTAGAGGCCGTATTGTCGAATCTTGATGTAAATGATGATGAAGGCCGAGTGGAGTGTGTGAATGTTTTATATGGAATGTGCTCTTACCCTTATGAGCCTAGGAAACTATCTTTGGATCTTGAGAATAGGAATACTCTACCAACAAAACCTTCAATTGAGGAACCTCCGGTGTTGGAGTTAAAGTCGTTTCCTCCACACCTCATGTATAAGTTCTTAGGCCCTAGTTCAACTTTTCCAGTTATTCTTTCTTCTTGTCTTACTAACATGCAGGTTGATGCCACATTGGCAGTGCTTCAAAAGTGGAAAAAGGCAATTGGATGGACTTTAGCTGATATTCGGGGGATAATCTCCGCATTCTGTATGCACAAGATTATTCTGGAAGATGATGCAAAACCCTCCTTGGAATATCAAAGGAGGTTGAACGAGGCAATGCAAGAAGTTGTGAAAAAAGAGGTGATCAAGTGGTTGGATGCTAGGGTTGTGTACCCCATCTCTGATAGCTCTTGGACTTCGTCGGTGCAATGTGTACCGAAGAAGGGTAGCATGACCGTGGTTGCAAATTCGCAAAATAAGTTGATTCCAACCAGAACCGTCACCGGTTGGAGAGTATGCATGGACTACCGCAAGTTGAATAAAGTGACCCGCAAGGATCACTTTCCATTGTCTTTCCTTGATCAGATGTTTGATCGACTTGCTGGGCGTGCCTTCTACTATTTCTTGGATGGGTATTCTCGTTACAATCAAATCTTGATTGCTCCGGAAGATCAGGAGAAGACCATATTCACTTGTCTATATGGCACCTTTGCCTTTTCTCGGATGCCTTTTGGGTTGTGTAATGCATCGACTACATTTCAACGGTGTATGATGGCCATTTTCACCGATATGGTGGAATATATCTTGGAGGTGTTCATGGACAACTTTATTATTGTGGGTGATTCATTTGAGGATGTTTGAAAAATTTTGATAGATTGTTGGCCCGTTGTGAAGAAACCAATCTTGTTCTTAATTTGGAGAAATGCCACTTCATGGTGGAAGAGGGTATAGTTCTTGGGCATAAAATTTCAAAGCATGGTATAGAGGTGGACAAAGCAAAAATTGATGTGATTTCAAGGCTCCCTCCCCCTACCTCTGTCAAGGGAGTTCGAAGTTTTCTTGGGCATGCAGGGTTTTACCGGAGATTTATAAAAGACTTTTCGAAGGTAGTGAATCACTTATGCAAGTTATTGAAAAAAGATGCCTAGTTCGTGTTCGATGAGAGATGTATGCAAGCCTTTGAAATTCTCAAGTACAAGTTGACCACAACTCCTATTATTACCGCACCTAATTGGAGCTTGCCTTTTGAGCTCATGTGTGATGCGAGTGATGTGGCGATTGGGGCGGTTTTGGGTCAAAGAGTGAAGATAATGAATGATGCTCAAGTGAACTACATGGTGTCACACCTCCTTTTTCCGCCCTCGCGGGGGTACAGGAGTTTTTTCCAATTAAAGGACAGTCGAAACGGGATTTATTTCTTTATTTGAGAGTCGCCACTTGGGAGATTTAAGGTGTCCCAAGTCACCTATTTTAATCCCGAATCGAGGAAAAGAATGACTCTGTATTACAGTCCGCGCACCAGAAATCCGGATAAGGAATTCTGTTAACCCGGGAGAAGGTGTTAGGCATTCCCGAGTTCCGTGGTTCTAGCACGGTCGCTTAACTGTTATATTCGGCTTGATTATCTAATATAATACGTATTATAAACTTATGTGCAAATTTTATCCCTTAGCCGCTTTTATTATTCTTTTTATTTATTGTTATTATTTTACGAAAAATTGCAACATTGTGAAAACGTATTTCAAATCACGTCGCAATCAATTGCACCCGTGGTTATCGACACATTTCGACTCCGTTGAGATTTAGATTTGGGTTACATAAATGCACACCCGTATTTAAGGAAATAACATTATTAAATACGCGCCTAGAGCGACTAGCGTGTCATTATTTTGGGTAGGGCCGTGAAATTTGCTAAAACGGCTCCTCCCTAATTCTAAGCAATTAACTGTACATTTATTGAGGGCCCCGAAATCTATACATTTCATTAAGCGAGGCTCATCTCATTTATTTTAAATGGACAAATCTTAAAGCGACTACATTTTTTCTATAAAAATTAGTCTCTAAAATAAAGAAAGAAAAATCCTAATTAATTACTAGCTTTTATAATTTTAAGAAAACATGACATGCTAATTGCTTGGTTAATACAAATATTGATGAAAAAAAATTACTCTTAATTTCGAAATTTTAAATAAAATAA